>NW_004524593.1:6269003-6289308 GCF_000260255.1 Octodon degus | reverse complement strand
AAAAAAAAAAATGAAGGAGAAAAAAATCAAAAACAGACAACAAAAAACAAAAGCAAACTACAACATAACAATAATAACAAAAATATGAGATGGAGAGAGAAAAATAATCAAAAGATAAAAGTCTATTTCCAAGTTTATCTTTGCTGTTACTGGTAGAAAATGTGTGGACACAGAGTCTCTATCCATGTTGATTTATCCCAGCAAGACAGCAGTAGCTTTTTTGAAGGGTAGTGGATAACTGAACAGGCCTGTACCTTCTGGCCAAGACCAGACTCATTTGGCCTGCAGTCATCAGTACACCTTCTCCAGACCTGAGCCTCTTGGGAGCTGCCGATGGAGCTGGCAGCTGCTCTGAGTTCTGAGCTCAACCAGCCTCACTCCAAGATGGCTTACAGACAATAGCTCTCCCAAGTGGGTCTGCTGAACCCTTAGCACTCACTGCCAGACAGTGGAGTCCTTCATGTCCGCTGCTCGCCTCACCTACTGTGGCTCTCTGGGGAGGCCCCTAGGGCCATTGGAAGTCACTGTGTGTGTGCAGGCTTGAGTTGCTTCTCTTGTGCAGTGCATCCTATCTCAGGGAGCAGGTTCAGTGACCCACCTCCTTTGTCTTCATGGAGTTTCTCTCTTCATGCTCTCTGTGGGCTTTAATTCACATCTCAGATCCCATCTGAGTCAAGAGGACCCACTTCCGTCCTCCTTGTCTTCCCCATGTTGTCATCTTCCAGCATCTGGACAGCCACTTCAGAGAGGCTCTGTCTCTACCACTTAACACTGCCATTTTGGTCCTCTCCTCAGATGTTTTGTTATTGCAATACAAACCTACCACGATGGTGAAATAATACTAGTTTTATTTTGCTGTTCTTTAAAAACCTACTCAACTCTACTTGAAGAGTTGGTATTTATGTCTGTAAATAAATAGACAAATAAATGGGTGGAAGTGATAATTTAGTGATGCTGCAAAAGAACGAGTACAATCTCTTGCCAAGACCCAATTAATTGGAAAATAAGTCTCTGTCTCTCTGAGGCAAACATCAGTGTAGTAAATACCCTTACCCACTAGAGGGAGATCCGTGCAGAGGGTCAATTAGCCAGAGTATTTATTTCTAGAGAAATACCTTCAAAAAAACAAAACAAAACAAAACAAAACAACGCTCTTACTTTAAGCTTGTGAGATCGCGTCACAGAAAACCAGCAACAACCTGCACAAGAGTCCACTTGAATTGTGTCATTTTTCTAAAACGGAGGTAAACCAGAAGACAAGGTGCACTTACGTATTTTCACATGACTTGCAAGCTCAAAATGGTTTTTACAGGACAGGAGAAGGCGTCTGTGGTAGACAAGCTCAACTGTGTCAGTGTGATTAGACAGGGGTACGCGTATGGGATTAGTAAAGCAGACTCCTGGGTGTCTCTGGTGGGTAATGGAGATGTGGTCTCACGGTATGTGGTCCCTGGACCCATCCTCCCTGGCACTGCACCCCAGTTCTGCTTTCCAAGTGCAAGTTCTAAGCAGTTCTTCTTCACTGTGGTCTTCCACTGTCACCATGTAGGATCCAAGAAGTTTCCTTTTTAAAATTTGTTCATACAGTTTACAATCATCTTGGGGAGTGGCTACATGTATATATTAAAGCTGTTTCTTAAAAAAAAAAAAGCCTTAGCCCACCCTTCCCCCTCCTTCCATCCTCCTTCAGTTCCCCTAACCTATTTTCATTCTTGTTGATATTATTAATCTCAACTCATATTACGCCATGTTCAGAAACCTAATGACCTCAATTAATATAAACATTATATGCCAGGGAGGTTCTTAAACCCACCCTATCTGTAGAATTAACGTATAGGTTCACTGACTCCCATCATGGCAAAAGAATTTTCAGGAAACATCCATAAGAAGCATAAAGGGAGTATTAAGAAATTTAAAATTATACACTTTCAAATAGAAATAGAGTACAACCCTGATGAGAAAGGGACATTATGATCTGTATCTGGGTGTATTTATGGAGCCAAGAGTGTCTTTAAGATGGCTATCCTAGGGCTGGGGAGATAGCATGGCAGTCTAAGTGCCAGCTTGGCAAGTGCAAGGACCTGGGATCGATCCCTGGTACCTCCTGCCGGGCTGACCTTGGATCCCCAGGTGCATCCTGCTGGCCACCGAAACCAGGTATAGGGCACATGCCTATAATCCCAGTGCCGAAGAAGCTGACATGGAAGGATCACTACAAATCTAAGATGCATAGTGAGACCTTATACCCAATAATTAATTAAAAATTATTTTTTAAAAAGACAGCTATCCTAGGATGCATGTTCCTTTGTCCAACACATCTGGTAGGCTATGTCAAAATGTAAACCATTTACATGTGTTCCAAGTTGAGGTGTGTGTGTGTGTGTGTGTGTGTGCGCAATTTATAGGTGAAAAGAGATGGTCTATTCACAAGTGAAAAGGGCCACTTGGCTGGTGAAAGTGAATTTCCCAGGATTATCATGTCTTAGGAGAACAGTTTTTAAATGAAGCTTGACTAACTTTTTTGTCCTGAAGCTGCAGGTTTTCTTAAAAGTACAATTTTTAAATTCCAATTTTCCTTGTCTTCTTTCTGTGTATTTTTACTTCTTCTATCCTATCTCACTGCCATGAGGTTTATGCCTTAGAGACAGCCGAGCATTGGCTGAATCTCCTCAAAATACGAGCCGAATTAAACCTCTCCTCCTTTAATTTAAGAGTGTTGGGAATTGTATCCAGTGACAGGGAAGCTGACGATACACCATCTCCACTGTGGAGCTATCTCCAAGAACAGCCATTGTGTTTAAACATCATTTGGAGCACCACATACACACAAGAACTAAGAATAAAGAAACTCAGGTGAACGTTGACTTCACACATAATGAAATGTAGTAGACAATGAAAAAGTCACCAGGAGAAACTGTTGACCCCAGAGATGAGGATCCAGGACTGTGGTCATAGATTGGGTTGAGGGTGGCTAACAGAAATACAGGTCTGTGGAACCACAGAAACTGACCCTTCTTCCCACACATCCCTGGGGCATGGGGTCACTCTTTCGGGGATCAAAATATGAATACCTCTTTAAGAGGAGCTCCTCCCTTTTTGTAACACCTGCCCCTAAAATGTAGGCTTGCTGGAAAATTTTCTCTTCAGCATTGCACAGAAGACTCAGGCAGGAGTTAGATATACAGAAGACAGCCGACCAAGAAAAGGTATAAAAGGGGAAGGAATGATCCTATGAAGTGCTGAGGGGAGGAGGCTCAGATTGGTAAATATGGAAAGAGCATGCCCTAGGTATGTAGTACATGTGGTTGAAATGAGAAGGACATGTCACCCAGGCAAGGGTTCGTGCTGGGCTTTGTGCACCCATGTGCATTTGTCCAAAATGAAAAAGAAAAAACAGTGCGTGGAACAGGAAAAGGCTAGCAAATGTAATTTTCCTGAAAGAGACAGAGAGTAGGGCAACAGCTATTGGGAAGACGTTCTTTGGAGAAAATGACTTTTTTTTACTTGAAAAGAAAAAATAAATGTTATGAATAAAAAGGTGATTATATGGCATGTAGAAATATAAACATTGTATTCATGTCAGGTAAAATGAGGTACAGGGGTGTGTGCGTGTGTGTGTGTGTGTGTGTGTGTGTGTACGTATTCAGAGTTGGACTTCAATATCTGTAGGTTCCACGCACGATCATCCAACCACCCGCGGACTGAACATGTATTTAGGCTAGAATTTATGCAACATACACAGACGTATTTTCTTTGCCACTATTTCTTAATACATGATGACAACTCCTCATGTAGTATTTACATTGTAGCAGGTATTACAAGAAATCTTGAATTGATTTAAAGTAGGTGAATGTGTGCAAGTGAGATGCAGATTACAGGCCCACTTTATATAAAAGAATTGAGCATATGCAGATTATTTTGAAACCAACCCACTATAACTGGATGACTATGTATATGGAAAAGTATAGAGGTACTGTTTGTTTCTTAGCTCGTATATTACGGCCATGTGTACATGAATGGTCTATGTGATTTGGTTGTGAATCTCTTCTTTCTCTTGCACATTCTCTTTGGTAGAGAGAAAATGACCCAACAGCAAAGCATAAGAGACAAATATATATGCCAGATTCTCAATCTCTTCATATTGCAAATCTGACCAAGAACAAAATACCTAATTTTGTGAGGAAAATATTCTCTTCAGAAATGAGAAGCAAAGGCTGGCCAAATAGCTCAGGGGATTAAAGCACCTGTTTAGGCAGAAGCAGTGACCAGGGGTTCGATCCCCGGCCTGCGGTGCCGGCCCCACCTCTGGGCGCACAGAGATGGTGATTGAGACCGGGCATGGTGGCGTGTGCCTGTAATCTAGCTCTTGGGAAGCTGAAAACAGGGGAATCACTACGAGTCCGATCTATGTAGTGAGACCCTATAGATCCTGTAGACCCTTACTAAAAAATACAAAAAAAGAAATGAGAGGCAAGTATGTGGTTTTATTCCTCACAAGAGTCCCATATTTTAAAAATTATTTTCTGGAGTGCAATTGTAAGATTTCTTTTTTCACCAAAAAGTAATAGCAAAATAAACCTCAGCAGTGCCTTTACTGGGGGTGACCTCTGGGCCTCTACACAGGCAGTCATGGCGAAGAGAGTGGCCATCATCGGAGCTGGTGTCAGCGGTTTGGCCTCCATCAGGTGTTGCCTGGAAGAGGGGCTGGAGCCCACCTGTTTTGAGAGGAGCGATGACATCGGTGGTCTCTGGAAATTCACAGTGAGTAGGGTGTTCTGCAATAGATGGGAAAATGAAGTAGTGGATAATGTACTGCTTACGTGCAGACTTCCAAACATGCTGCCAAGACAGTCATGTTCCTTGCTGGGTTTGGAATGTATAACGCCATGAGCTGATTGAAAAATAACCTGCTTGCAAGTTAGAAATAAATTAGATACCAAGTTAGCTTTGAGAGTCTCTGTGTACAGCATTCATCTATGATAAATCATTAATAAGGGCCATTTGGGAAAAAAAATCAGTGATTTGATTTTGGTTAGATCTGTATAACATTGTTAAATCTCCCTTAAAAGTGAGGTTAGCTAAGGTCCTTTCATGATTCAAATCATGATTTTAAAGTTTCAGGTGGGTCTTGAGCACCTTTGTCAGGAATCAGTTGCAATAAATGCATGGACCAACTTCAGGAAATTCTTTTCCGTTTATTGGCATTTCTACAAATTGATTATTATAGCTTTCCTGTATATTTTGACATCAAGTGATATCATGAATCTAGCTTTTGTTTTGTTTTATTGTTTTCATTCAAGATCCCTATGGCTACTTGAGGTCTTTTATGTAGCCCTAGAAATTTTGGGAGCATTTGCTTCAGTTTTGTGAAGAATATGACTGGTATTTCCTGGGTATTGTGATAGACTTGTGCATCCTTATAGACAGCATGGCGTTATGATTTAGAATAAAATGTCCCCCCAGAGTCTCCTATGTTCCGATGTGGAGATAGGGAAAATGCTCAGATCACGTGAGCCCTGTACTAATCAGTGGATTAAACCATCCATGAGTTCATAGCTGATGGTGCTGTTAGCAGAGAGGGCCTGATAGGAAAAGGAGGCCATCAGAGGAGCATCCTGGAAGCGGGTGTAACACCGGCTCCTCTGTCCCTCTGTGCTCCACCAGGCCTCCTACTGTGCTGAATCTACCCTGGTGCCAGCCGACTGCAGACAGAGCACTCACACTGGGAGCCAAGAAAAACTTTTCTTTCTTTAAATCACAGATTGGTTGCAGTAATGAAAAAGTGACAAATATATACACTGCCTAAATTCACATTTCATATTATTTTTTGTTAGTACATGTTTGCAGTATGCAATGATTACATTCTTTGTGGAGAACTGGTACATGCATATAACACATCCTGATTCCTTTTCCCTCCTTTCCCTCCTGCTCTTGATCTTCCTATCTGAGAAAGATCTATCACCCTTCTTCCTGTTATCAACCTTCTATTTTTTTCTTTATTTATATTTTGGGTTTCTCATATAAGTGAAACCATGAAATATTTAAGCTTGTGTGCCTGCTTTATTTCGCTCACCATTATGGTCTTAAGGCATATGCATCCCGCTATGAACGGCTCAGGTTTACCTTCCTTTACTTGGATGGTGCCCACTAAGTAAAAATACCATATTTTCTTTATCCATTCATCTGTTGATGGGCAGATAAGCTGCTTCCACGGTTTTGCTAGTATGAATTGTGCCGCTTAAGCCTGGGTATTCATGTGTCACTGTAACGTGACGCCCCTAACTCTTTAAGGAAAATATCTAAAAGGGAAATAACAGAGTCAAATGGAACTTCTAGCTTTTTTGAGCAACCTCTATCGTGATTTCCCTCGTGCTTCTACTAGCTTACATTCTCACCAGCAGTGTATGTGGAGGATTCCTCTTTATCCTGCAGCCTTTCCATCATTGTTATTGTTTGATTTTTTTGATGATGACGATTCTTTCTGCATGGAAATCACTGTGTTTTAATTTGTGTTTCTCTCATGGCCAGCGATGTTGAGCATTTCATGCATTTATTGATTATTTGTATTTCTTCTGTGCCTTTCATTTCACTTGCCTAACATTAAGTCTTTTATTTTGGAGGTGACTAATTTTTGAGCTCCTTATATATTCTAAATATTAATCTTCTATCTGAAGCATAGCAGGCAAAAAATCAGGAAATGGGACTCTGTTGGTTGCTTTTTTTTTTTTTTCTTTTTTTTTTGCTGTACAGAAGTTTTAATTTGATGTGACTCCATTTATTGATTCTTGGTACCATTTCCTGTGCAAACAAGGTTCTGTTCAAAGAGTCCATGCCAACACCTATGACTTCAAGAGTTTCACCTATTTTATCTCCCAGGAGCTTAAGTGTTTCTGTTTTAAGAAAGACATTTCACCTAGACAAGTGGCCTAGTCATAAAGTATCTTTGTGGTTCAAGAAAGCTAAATTAAGATTTACCTGTGAAGCATGTCGTGTTTTCTGAACTGTAATGCCTTTTATTTACTCCAGCATCTTGCAGCATGGCAACACCAGCTCTAACAAATGTGTCAGAAGATGTGTTCTGCTGAGTTTGTTGGTCATTAACCTCTGTTTGTTTTGCTACACAGTATGACTGCCAACTTGGCTGGATTAGCACTGGGGAGGATTTAAAATTCCTGAGCAACTAAATCAAGTCCTTTGACCATGAGACCTGTGATTTTTTTTTAAAGCCACCCCCGTGCCATTTTATTCCCATGTACAGCTATAGCTGAGAACCACAGTAATGCCCTGATCTTCTCATTGATGATCATTCTTTCTTCAACGGTCTCTTTCTTTTTTATTGTCACTTAATGATTCTGCTAAGATTTCATTAGCAGGGTTCTGTGCCTTCTCAGTGTTAGCACAATTCAGATATTTTTACATTTCCAATTTATTGCCTATATAAATGCTCCAAAGGCATGCAATGCTTATAAATTCAATGTGCTTGGTTCAAAATAGCTACATTATTTTATACGTGGTAGAAATTTCAGGATTAATTTTGAAAGATCCCACTTAAAGATGTCCATGTTTGCAAATCATATAGATATTTGGAGAATGACTTGGTTACTTTTCCCTCATTGCTGGGACAATTACAAAACACTCAAGATGAAGGAAGGAAAGGTTTATTTAGCTTACAGTTATAGGTTCCAGTCCATACTCAGCAGGCTCCAAGGCAGAGTGGCACATGGCAGAGGGCAGCAGTTCATTGTAGTAAAAAGAAGCAAAAAACATCAAGAGCAGAAGGGAGGAGTAACAGCAAGAATGGCAACAGAGAGCGAGTCAATTGCCCTTACTTTGCATTCAGACTGATCACCCCAGGCTGGGCGTAGCACTCACACCCACAATCCCAGCAGTACTTAGACCCATAATCCAAGCGCTGGATCATGAATTAATCACAGACTGTAGAAGTCCACCCCAGAACTGCATGAGGCTTTGGGAGACAACTAGACACAAATCATAACACAGACATACCTGTCATTGTTTTCTTTTTTTTTTTTCTTTTCAAAGTTTTATTGATAAACATATAGCAATGAGACAGTTTCAAATCAAATCGAAAGTACAGTTTCAACAAATAATACACTGCATATATTCTTCTTAGTGGTTAATTGCTGTACAAGATGCAGACTTGTGATCCTACTTACAAACACCATTAGAAAAAATCATTCTATTCATTAAGAGAATGCAACTATATATCTATCCCAACCACTTTGCATACACAGATACAAAATGGACATTCATAGTTATACCCCAAATTTTTTTTAAGTTCCGTTGTTGAATATTATAGGTGTGTAAACTCAGCAAAATATTCTAAAAGAGTACAGAAGCCCATAATAGCATTGGGTCTTCTGTTTAATTGGCAATGTCAGAAATTATTGACGTGAGTCCCCCACAGCTCAACATAACAACATGGCTTTACTTCCTATAAATTGATTACTAGATGTTCATATCCATGAGCTGAAACAATGAAATCATAGAACGTTAAAATTTAGAAAACACATGTCATCATATTTAATGCTTCAAGAGGATGAAGTTTTGGTTATATATTTCTCAAAAGATAAATTGTTTTCCTTAGAAAAGAAGGTATGTTAATAAATACATATTCTTCTCTATTACCAATTCTCTTGATAAGTTTCTTTGATTATCATTAGTTATTTAAGTGAATGTATATATGTGTCTTCTTCTTATTGAATTTACTTGTGTGTAAAGGACGACTCAAATCAGTGTAATTATTTAGACCTGGCTCTGAACTTGATTGACATAGTCGTTTATCTGCTGTCTTCCATCTGAACCCCTTCATTCACAGAACCACGCAGAGGAGGGCAGGGCTAGTATTTACAAATCAGTCTTTACCAACTCTTCCAAAGAGATGATGTGTTTTCCTGATGTCCCATTTCCTGATGACTTCCCCAACTTTATATGCCACAGCAAGCTTCAAGACTACATTGTCGCATTTGCCAGACAGAAGGAGCTTCTGAAATACATACAATTTGAGGTAAGATGTTATCATTAAGCTAGCATTAGACACAGGATGACATCCATAGGTGTTGCTCTATGCTCCCTTTTGTCTCATTTCAGTGTCCCTTTCTTAATTGCTATAATTCTTTTAACAATCTGGCTTCTTTAATCCCAGATTTAGCAAATATAACTTCTCAAGAATACATGCCAAAAAAAAAAAAAAAGAATACATGACCAAGCCACAAAACCTGACCACACAGTTTTTAGACCAAAATGACACAGAAGTAGAAATCAGTAACAAAGAAATAGCTGCATCAAACATCTATGAATTTGGAAATTAAACATTTTTCTAAATAGCATATAGAGCAAAGAAGAAATTTAATTAAAAACTTAAAATAGAACTAAACATTAATATAGATTCTATATACCAGTACTTTTTTTTTAATTTTCTTTTTTTTAATTTATTTTTTCTACAGTTTTATTGATAAACATATAGCAATGAGACAGTTTCAAATCAAATCGGAAGTACAGTTTCAACAAATAATACACTACATATATTCTTCTTAGTGGTTAATTGCTGTACAAGATGCGGACTTGTGATCCTATTTACAAACACCATTAGAACAAATCATTCCAGTCATTAAGACAATGCAACTATATATCTACCCCAACCACTTTGAATACACAGATACAGAATGGACATTCAACGGTGTACCCCATTTTTCCTAAGTTCCGTTACTGAATATTATAGCTGTGTAAACTCAGCAAAATATTCTAAAAGAGTCCAGTAGCCCATAATAGCATTGGGTCTTCTGTTTAACTGGCAATGTCAGAAATTATTGACCTGAGTCCCCCACAGCTTAACTTAACAGCATGGCTTTATTTCTTATATTTCGTCTTCATACTTTTCTACTGGATGGCCCGGTTCCGCAAAAAAAAAATAAATAAATAAAAATAAATAAATAAATAAATACCAGTACTTTTGGGAAGCAAAAAAACCTGTTTTTCAACTGTATTGAAGTCATAAATTTAAATACTTGTGATTGAAAATGAGAAGTTTTTAAAAGAAATAAGATAAAGTTCAGAAATTTGCTAGAACTAGAATTAACCTAAAAAACAGAAATCGGGGAGCATAATAAATGAAATTAACTAAAATAGAAAACAAATTAAATGTTCACTCTTTGAAAAGTTTAGGAAAATAAAAACTGACAGTTAAAAATACAGGTAAAGGTACAAATAAACACTGGGAAAGAAAAAGTGGAATAGATAGATGATTGACAGATATATAGATAAAAAATTTTATATAATTTAATTGGTTAAATTTTTTAAAAAATTGCAAAAATTAAAGAAGAAATAAAAAATCTGAACAAATAATTATACTTATTTTAACTTAGAAATTAAACTTGTTACTATAAGGAAAATGAAAAGTTCTATTGGTGATTACTTCAAAATTTTGAATGAACAGATTACTTCAGTATTTTGTAAATTCTTTCAGATGCTAAGCAATGAAATAATACTTACAGCCTAATTTGATAACATTATAACCTTACTATCAAATTCAGAAAGGATAATATGAAATAGTAAAATTATAGGTCCACCTCCTTCACTAAAATAAACCCAAAAGCCTTTTAAAACTGCGACCATTGTACTGTTCAAAATAATCACCAGTCTACACCAGCCTTTATCGAATTGAATTTGGCCCAAAGATGGAAGAGTATTTTGATGTATTATAAATGTAAGAATGTAATTCACAAACAAATCTTCAAAAGAAGAAAGCAATATGCTTATTAACACATTCGTTAAATGTAACACTCTTATATTGGAAAAGGGAAAAAATTGTCTCCAAACTGAGACCAGAATGTAGTTTCTTGACTAAGAAAAATGCATTGTCTTAAATCTGCACTATTGCAGTGTGGTGGCCACCAGCCACCACAGCACATTTAGATGTGTAAAGTATAGAGGAGTTCAATATCTTCCTGTAAGAAAAAGTAAGATGTTTCATTAATAACCTTACTTTGATTACGTGGAAACTACTATAATAGATGGGGTGGGTTCAATTATAATGTTTTGTGTTTTTTTACTTTTAAATAAAACTACTAGGAAAATTTTATTATGTTGCTTATATTATATTGCTACTAAATAGTGTGGTACTAAACTGTAGAAAGTTAGAAGCATTTTTGTATGAAATCCAGTAAAGGTAAGAATTCCTAATTATTGGGGCCGGGGAGATGGCTCAGCGGAATAAATGCTTCCCTGGCAAGCGCAAGGGCCTGAGTTCAATACCCGGTTCCGCGAAAAAAAAAAAAAAAAGAAAAAGAAAAAAAAGAATTCCTAATTATTAATACTCCTTCCAGTAGACTTAAATTTAAGGAATAACACAGTGAGCAGAGGAAAGAGAATGATAACTTCAAAGAGGAACATCGTTATTGCAGATGATATGGCTATATACAATAAACCCAAAAGAGTCTACATTATTAGAATTAAGTAAGGAACTAGCCTGTAAAGTCATTCTATATAAATTGATTATATTTCCAAAGATAGCAACAAATGGAAAGTATATTTCTAGAATGTGTGAACTATAATGACATAAGCTAACAATGCCAGAGTTATTCTAAACAAACTATGTGCAAGGTCATAAGCTCCTGGTTTTTTTTTTTTATCCTTTTTCATTAGTAAAGACATCTTACATATATGTATGTTCATCCTCTAATATGTATAAAATGCAACATAATAAGGTATTAAAGAAGAATTACTATCAAGATTCTTCTTTCAATATAATCAGAAGAATCACAAGATACCAACAACTAGCTGCAGAGCTGTGAATAAATATTTAATGGTAATCTTAATAAGGGTAGCATCACATCACCTGGGAAGGGCTAGACATTTAAAATTTTGTGACTTATACTCAACTTACAAAACTATAAGATCTGGAAACATGGCCCAAAGGTGAGGACTTCAACAAACTTCCTAGGTGAAACATATACAATAGAGTTGGAGATAAAATTTATATCCTGAATATAGAAGTGTCTTATTTTAATACAGTAATAATACTGAAAAAGGAAATAGCTAGAGGGATAAAGGAGGAGGTCGCAACCACTACAAAAATTATTAGCCAGAAGATTACTTGCATTTGTTTTGCATTTTTTGTAAACCATGGTTGAATTCACTGTCATGTCATATTTCAAAGGAGTGTCACTCTTGTACTCAGAAAATAGTGGTCATGCATAAGAAAGCATGCAAGAATAAAGTGTGTGTGTGTGTGTGTGTGTGTGTGTGTACTTGAATGGGTGTGTATATGCAATACTTTGATTTATTCCAGGACAATTTTCAATTTGTAACTTACTTCTACCTGACTACCGAATTTAGCATTATCCTAAGCTGCTATTTGTTAAGGATTTTTGTCATACTGCTGTTCCCAGATCTACCTATTTGTGTAGACAAGAAAGCTTTTTCTGTATACTTCTCACAGACACTCGTAACCAGCGTAACTAAACGTCCTGATTTCTCGGTTACTGGCCAATGGGAGGTTATCACAGAAAAAGGTGGTAAAAAAGAGTCGGCTGTCTTTGACGCTGTTATGGTTTGTTCTGGACATCATGTGTACCCCAACATACCAAAAGAGTCCTTCCCAGGTAAGCCTGCCATGTATATATCTGACAAGAATGAATACATTTGTGGCTAGTCACTTCCACTCCAGTACCCTGGCAACCACACTTCCGGCACGAGAGTGTTGTAATTCAACTATATTCAAACCAGGATTGTGTCTTTTGGAAGAAAAGGAGGAACACACAAGTCAAATTAAAATATATGTTGGATATAGCTAATATATTTGAAGTGCTAGAAGTCCATATTTTGGAGTCTGTGCTTGCATACTAGTTGATCTCCATTAAAGCAGTTTGCTTCCTTTCTTAATGTAAGTCAAATTAATTACTGTGTCTCTCACTTTTCACTCAGGACTAAGTGATTTTAAAGGCAAATGCTTCCACAGCAGGGACTATAAGGAGCCAGGAATATGGAAGGGGAAGCGTGTCCTGGTGATTGGTTTGGGAAACTCAGGCTGTGACATTGCTGCAGAACTCAGCCACACAGCAGAGCAGGTACTGCGTCCCATGTGCATAGGGGACCATCTTACTGGAGCAGAAAGGCTTGTGATTGCATGATATGGGGTGGCTGAGAGGGCAGGGCACTTGATAGGAAAACTAAGTAGCAGAAAGTGTGTAAGAACTTGAGTGAGGCCTGTTTCTTCAGCCAAAGTGGCCCCAAAAGGCTGACAGCTAAGGAGCTACACTCCTAATGGCAACAATTCCAAGAGCTAGAGTATTAAATTGCTCAAAGGGGGCATTTGGGAAGCGTATTAGTGTCCACTGCAAGTCTCACCACTTTCATGATTGGTTTGATATTTGAAGGTCATGATCAGCTCCAGAAGTGGATCTTGGGTGATGAGCCGGGTCTGGGATAATGGCTATCCTTGGGATATGGTGTTCGTCACTCGATTTCAAAACTTCTTAAAGAACAACTTACCAGCAGCAGTCTCTGACTGGTGGTATGTGAAGCAGATGAATGCAAGGTTCAAGCACGAGAACTATGGACTGATGCCTTTAAATGGGTAATGTAGAGTCAAATACAATGGACCACCTGACTTTCACTTCAGGGTCAACGACTCTTAGTGTGTGTTGCAACTTCCAGGCAAATCAAAATGTTGGTACAGTAATCAGATCTCATATGTCAGAAGATTAAAGAACTGCAAATATTAGGAGGGATTTCCACACAACCTCCTTATCAGAATTGCTTAGCCAGAAAGTTAATAATAATATGTAGTCCATGAGTTTCTACAATAATAATAATAATAATAGTAACCATGTGTCAATCATTAGTACACGTCAGAATTTTATCAAGCCGACAAAGTCTCTGATGTGTATTAGTTCATTTTATTCTCATACTTATTAAGAGGGCTCTATTGGCATCCCTGTTTTATAGTTGAGAAAGCAGACGTTCAATGTAGTCAATGACTTTACCAAAGTCTTACAGCCATTAAGTACAGACAGCATCCAAAACCAGCCCGGAGTGCAGCCTTCCATAGCCTCACGGGTAGAGTGGAAGAGTGTAGACTGGACAAAGCCAACCCAGACCTACTGGTTCTTGAGCCCTTTGTTCTTAGCTGCTTGCTTTGATGCCTAACATCTAATGTCAAACTCAGTTTCAACAAAGTGAGAGAACTTTCCCTGAACGACATTCTCATTCCGTGCCCTTAGTGGAATCCTCTGAACTTCAACCATGAGTCTTACATCTTTGGCTTTCTCCTGTAACTTCTCAGGCTTAACACACGGTATGAACTGACCCTGACATGAGGTGAAAAACCCAACTGTTTCCATCAAGGTGGATTCATTAATTCAGGGAATATAAGTTAAGCACTTAGTATGTACCTTGTTAAGTATTAAGTCTTGTGGATACAGCAATAAATAAGGAGCTAGTATAAATCCTACCCTCATGGAACCTACCTTCTTTTTTTTTTTTTTTTTGTCTTTTTAATTTTATTTTTATTTTTTCCATAAATTTATTGAGAAATAAATAGCAATGAGACAGTTTCAAATCAAATTGATAGAAACCTCCTTTCTAAGCATAGTACCAGGAAACAAAAAGTAAAAGTAGCAGGAGGGCATATGGTAATTTGCACTATGGAGAGAAAACAAAGGAGGGAAGGGTTACTGCAAGTGCCAGCAGGGTAATTTTCAAGAGTCTTCAGAGTGAGTCTCAGGAAGAAGACTCCTAAACAGAGCCCTAGAGGAGAAGAGAAAATGAGCCATGAGGATATCCAGGGAGGGTGGCCACTGGACACAGCCAGGACATCACTTTTTTAAGGGCATGGCTAGCAGGATCAACAGCAGGGATGAGCTTCTCCTTTTGCAGAATAAAGAGAAAGATGGGAGCACCAGAAGAGCAACCAGAGATATGACAATAACCAGGTGAGGCATAAGGAGTCTGGTTTTTCCTCCGAAACTGACAAGAAGCCACCAGCATCTGATCCCATTAGTGCCAAGATCTAAATTAACACTGAACACTGTAACTCCCATGATCGTCATCCAGTGTAGGAAAGTGGGCCACAGGCAGAAGGAAAGGACCAATTAAGGAGCTATTGTTGGGCTAAGGAAATAGTTTAGCAGTCTAAGTGCCTGCCCAGCAAGCCCAAGGACCTGAGTTCAACCCCCGGAACTGCATGCCATGTTGGCCCTGTATCAGTCCCAAAAGTGGGCCTGGTGGTGCACACCTGTAATCCCAGCACTGGGGAAGCTGAGAGAGGAAGATCACTATAAGTCTGAGCTGTGTAGCAAGGCCCCCTATCTAATTAATTAATAAAAAGAAGCTATTGTTTAAAAAAAAAAAAGAAAAACACCTCTCAGGTGACAGATAGTGGCTTAGACTAGGACTGTCAGCAGTGAATGGTCAAAAGTGGGCAGATTGTGAGCACGGCCTAAACAGAACTTTTGTAAACCTGGATACAGGATGTGAGAGTGAAAAGGGGATCGAAGATATCTTCAAATGTTTTAATTTGAGTAGGAATGGAGTTGACATTTGCTGAGATAGAGGGACTGTGGGAAGAGGAGGGGTTTAGTTTTATACATATCAAAATCAGAATGCCTGTTAGATATTCAGGTAGAAAGAATACTGAGTGGCAGTGAGACCTACAAAATAGGAAAAATGGTTAAATTTGATGGAGAAGGCAAAAGGTTGAGGGCTGAGCCCTCAGGCACACCATGGTTTAGATAAGGTGGAGATACAATCAGCAGTGGAGGCTGAGAAAAAAAAACCCAGATAGGTAGAAAAAAGGCTCAGAAGGTGGCAACCTGCAGGCCAGATGAAGACAGATCTCCGAAGGGCAGGGAACCTTCAGCAGCAGGAAGTGCTCCTCCTCATCAGCCGACTAAAATGATAAGCGAGAGTGGACCACTTAGTTTGGCACCATGATTCAGATGGCACCGAGAAGGGCAATTGCAAGGTGGTGATGGGAGAGGAGAGACCAGTGGCGGCAGGTTTAAAATAAGGGGCAGGCGGGGAATGCGGTCAGTTACATCATTTCTCCAGCCAGGATTCCAACCAGTCTCACTGTCTGGCTGTTTCCTCCCCCTGGACCCTGCCTGTGACTTCCTTGCATGGCTCCAACAGCCACAGGCATTAAAACACACACACACACACACACACACACACACACACACACACACACACACAGTAAATCCTTCATTCACACCCATTCCTAAGTCCACACTGACATAGATACATACGGGGTAAAAAAGTCAGAAACTCTCTTTCCAGATTTCCAATGGTCAAAGCTACCAGCTGGCCTCCTCCTCCTGCTGGCCTTATCTAAGTTTCACTGTGTCCCTTCCATCACCTCAGTTGTGCTGCTGTCTGCCTGGCGCTCCAGATCGGTCCTCAGTGAGGGGCCATCTGCTACAGCTTTCCCCTTTCAGTCTTTTCATCTTACTTGATTTTCTTTATGTTGCAGTGACCATTTTGGAGTATACAAGAATAAGAATAGCAGCAAATATTTTAACACCATGTATGTACTAGGGACTGTAGCATTTTTCATATTATCTAAGTCTCCCAATGTTCTGACATATATACATATATATATACATATACATATACATATACATATATATGTATATATGTATATATTTCCTATTCCCAATAAAAAAAATAAGGCACAGTTGATTTAAGAAACCCCAATCTTCCATCAAGTATTGACCTGTTAAACTTTAAATCCCTACAGAATGTAATGGAATACCCATCTCTGACAAAACTAGACAAAAAAAGGGAATACAAAGGAAGGACCATTTTGTATCTGTATATACAAACTAGTTAGGGTAGATATACAGCTACTTTCTCTTAATTCAATGAGAAGAAAGATTTGTATTTGGACAGGATATCCTATCTGCATCTTGTACTACGACTAACTACTACGAAGACAACAATATGCAATGTATTAATTACTGTCACTGTCTTACTAACCTGTTTTGAAACTGTCTCATTGCTATTTGTTTCTCAATAAAATTAATAAAAAATAAAAAATAAATAAAAAAGAAACCCCAATCTTATCAAGCTTCACAAGTCATAAGTAGCAAACAAAAAATTCAAGCATTAGGTACTCTTCCATTAGTTTTTTTTTTTTTTTTTTTTCTTTTTGTACTTTTCAGTACAGGATCTACCAAGTCTACAGGGTCTCACTAAGTAGATTGGACTCTTAGTGACCCACCTGTGATCAGCCTCCCAAAAGCTGGGCTTACAGGCGCATGCCACCACGCCCAGTCTCAATCCCCGTCTCAGCATGCCCTGGGGGTAGGGCCAGCACTGCGCACTAAGGATCGATCCCTGCCACTGCAACTGCCTAAGCAGGCGCTTCAATCCACTTAGCTACTTGGCTGGCCCTCTGTTAGGATTTTTCCTGATAAAGGCTTCATTAGAGGAACGGGACAGGTATTTATTTTGAGATTTATGGAGAGTTCTCTCTATAAAAGAAGAAAGAAAAGAGAAAGACTATAGCAAGTATACCAAAGGCCCACATTGATAACATTCCCTGCTCAGGAAAAAAAATCTTGGGCAATTGTTTCCTTCCTTATCAATTCATACAGGAACTAATAAGACAAAGGGGAAATTTACCGTCTAATGACTGCGTCTATTGCACACACAGAACCCTGAGGAAAGAGCCTGTCTTCAATGATGAGCTCCCAGCTCGCATCCTGTGTGGCACTGTGACCATCAAGCCTAACGTGAAGAAGTTCACAGAGACAGCCGCCGTTTTTGAGGATGGGACCACATTTGAGGCCATTGACTGTGTCATCTTTGCAACAGGATACGGCTATGCCTACCCCTTTCTTGATGAATCTATCGTCAAAAGCAGAAACAATGAGGTCACCTTGTTTAAAGGCATCTTCCCTCCTCAACTAGAGAAGCCAACCTTTGCTGTGATTGGCCTTATTCAGTCTCTTGGGGCTGCCATACCCACAACTGACCTTCAGGCCCGCTGGGCAGCACAAGTAATAAGAGGTAGGTAAACAAGGAAGTTCGCTGATGGGTGCTACTGTGAGAATGCCTCTGAGTCTTTGTGAGAACAATAGTGGTGTAAGGGTCCCTTCCAGTTTTCATAATCTACAATTCTATATTCTTGAGTGCTACCTTTTTTATACAGAATTTTATTTTATTTTATTTATTTTTTTCCATAATTTCTTTGAGAAACAAATAGCAATGAGACAGTTTCAAATCAAATTGGTAGGACAGTTTCAATAATTAACACATTGCATACTCTCTTCCTAGTGGTTATTTGCTGTACAAGATGCAGACATGACATCCTATTTATAAACACTATTAGAATAAATCCCTCTATCCATTAAGATAATGTAACTATATATCTATCCTAACCATTTTGAATACACAGATACAAAATGGACATTCATCTGTATCCCCTTTTTTTAGTTCCGTCATTTGAATATTATAGGTGTGTTAACTCAGCAAAGTATTCTAAAAGAGTCCAGTAGTCCATAATAGTATTGGTTCTTCCACTTCACTGGCAATGCCAGAAATTGTTGACCTGAGTCCCCTATAGCTCAACATAACAGCATGGCTTTACTTCTTATATTTCGTTTTTATACTTTTCTGCTGGATGGTTAAGACCAAGGTAAAGCAGGACCTATGCAACAAGAGTTGTAGCTTTTCGGTCTGATAAGGTCAGTGAAATCCCCTCAAGATTTATCCTGAGACCCTGTACCTCAGATTGTTTGTCAGTGTCAGCCATGTGGATGAGTCACAGCCATTGCTTGGCCAATGTGCTCTCTGTGAAAGCCTGAGAGAACGTTTTCTCTCCATGTGACTCTCCTTAGGCACACTCTACATCATCGATCACTTTCCTCTTTGGACACATAATGTCCTTGATCAGAAAATTGGTACACTACCGAGTTTCATGACATTACAGTACAAGTTCTCATATGTCCTGAGCCTTAATTGACCTTGAAAGGCTAGGGTCAAAATGTTGGCTTTCCTTGCAGCCCTCCTTTTTCTCTAATTTTGGTCTGCAAACTTAGGTTATTAATCCTCCAGAAGAGAAGCTTATTGTTATTACCATACAACCTAGGATGTTAAGCTTAATCTCACTATCTGTCTGAATATCAAACATTTTAGGCATAATATGGAAAAGGTATTTTTCATCAAGTATTGATATGTTGAACTTTAAGTCCCTACACAATATGATGAAAAAACATTTTAAAAATTTAAATATTTTTTTAAATAGGCATAAAGAATTATAAAATTCTTATGTTTACACATAAGTCCAAAAATCTCACCATATACAACCTTGTAGCAGGACAGTCCCGCAATGTTCCTTTTCCTGTCTCCTGCCTTCATCCACCACCCCCTTCTTTTTGAACAATCATCTGCCTGAGAGACCGCATGGCAGCAACTGGCATGTCATGACAAGCAGCCCGTATTCAGAAGACCAGAATGACAGGCACTCCAAGCATGAACCTACCATTACAAATTGCCATCTTCAGTGCAGTTGCTTAGTTCACAGGTGTTAGTATACATAGGTAGTCAGGGTGAGAATCATTCCAGTTAACTGCTAGATTCAAAAATCTTCTGAAGATTCTCAGGATCATTGCCTTACCCATCTTCTACATATAACTGTATGGCTTGCCACTGTCATGTTTCCTAGCTCATCTCCTTTCCCTCTCTTAATTATTTAGTCCTCAAGTTCTTGCTTTCCTTTTAGTTGTATTATACCTTTCTATTTGTATTTCTTCTTTTGAGTTCTTATACTAGGGAAACTATATGATATTTTACACATGTGTGTCTGGTTTATTTCACTTATGAGTATATCTTAAAGTGGCACTTTAATATAAAGTGCCACTTAAATATAAAGTCTTCGAGTTTATCATTCTTTATAGCTGAGTAATTGAGTGTTACCTTTTATAAGCAATTTAAAATGCATCATTTTATGCAAGAGTAAGATATTGAGTGATTTTTCCACTGTATTTCTAAGAAGTTTATAATTACCCAAGACCATTCACTAAACTTTAGAATTTTTGGTTTTCCAGAGTTCTTGGAATTAAGTGTATGACAACTTTATACAATTGCAATATTAAAATTCAGTATAATTACATTGCTTGAAAGGTTAATGAAAGATGTTTCCAAACCAATATCTAATCAATGTCTGATATCTATAGTCATGGATAATATGATTTCTGAGATAGTAGTGGCTTTTCTGCTGCTATCTTCTTCTCTGTCATGGTTAGTTAAGAACAAGCAATAGATGATTAGAGGTGGGAAA
>NW_004524593.1:6264561-6268703 GCF_000260255.1 Octodon degus | reverse complement strand
AGGCTGCCCTCCACATGAAGTTAGTCCTATACATCAGCACTCTCCTGGAGTCTCCTTTGCTTCTTCCCACCCAGACAGATGTGTGTTGCTGACTCAGATGGAGATGCTGCTGCAGTGAGCAGCAGCCAGAGGTGATGGCATGAGATTCCACTCAGAAGTTCACTCAGGGTTCAGGTCCAGAGAGACTGGAATTAAAGAAGTTTGGTATAGTCACTCTGTAAAAATAAGAATAGTATCTTGGGCTCTGAAAAAAGGAATCAAAGCAACTGATACAGAATTGGTATATAAAGCAAAGGCTCAGGCTCAGGGGAAATGGGATCGAAAGCAAACAATTTTGTTTTGGAGAACCAGAGTAATTGACAGAAGGGCCAGTAACAATCAACCTGATGGTAGTAGCTGAACACGTTCTTTTTCTTCCAATCTTTTCTGTTGTTCAAGGATAGCACAGGGTCCAAGGTCCAGTACTAGGCCATATTTACAAAAACTGTTCAGTGACCCTCCCTGTAAAGATTGCAGTAATGGGCAATTCAGCAATTCATTGTAGGGCTTAAGCAATCAAATCTACACTAGATCTTCTAATCTCATTCGAAGTAATTCCAAGATAGGCAAGTCATCCTGAATTTGACGTATCTTTGGGTACAAAAATGTATTTTGGTTTGTGTTTTGAGAACTCTGTAAATGTATGTGAACCTGAAATCCTAGGGATGATCCCAGAACAGATTTGTTTCTGGGACTTTCTTCTGCCCTTTTCGACTAGTGAATAGTCCATATTATCAGTCATATTCCAGAACTGTTGGAACTCTAGAGATGTGGACCTTTACTAACTTCTTTATCTCATCTTCTGGAAATTCTCTTTTCTAGCAAAACAGAATTATGTCTTATGACATTTCTTCCTTCTTATTTCTTATGACTTTTTCTTTTACCAATTCATCTCTATTTGGTTATATAATTTATTAGATAACTTCTTACAAATACAATGGAGAAATTAGAGTATGACCCTGGAAACTGATATTAAATATCGGATAATTTAGGAGCAAAAGCCTGAAGCTATTCAGGTAATGATTCTTAATTTTTGAGACATGTACCAGTTCAGAGAAAACTAGCATGACTACTAATCCTGATATGTTGACTTGATTTTGCATTTGCCACACCTTCCTGCCACGATGTTCCTGGCATAGAGTCAGCTAACCATATGCTGAATTCCCCAAAACACTGAGCCAAATTACATCTCTCTTCCTTTACATTATGGGTATCAAGTATTGACTTAGTGATGGGAAAATTTACTAATGCAGCTAGGAGTAAGGTTTATGTGTGTCTCAAAATAATACCTATGCATTGAAAAAGTTTATTTTGCTGAACAGTCATCAACAATTGTAAATACTAATGTACTTTATAACTCCTTAAGAAGGAAAAGGGGAAGGCTATTTCTGTGCTATATTCTTTTAACTATTATCATGTCTTTCCTCTTTTTAAGGAGTTTGTGTTTTGCCTGCTGTAGAAGACATGATGGTTGATATTGATGGGAAAATGGGGAAAAATCGCAAATGGTAAGAGCATCTGGTGCAGTGGTCTAATTTGCATAGAAAAATAAAAATTTGTAAGTGATTAGAATACTTTTGTCTGAAATGATTCTTCGTGAAGTCATTAGAATGACAGCTATGAGCTGTATTTTTTTTTTTTTTTTTGGTGGTACCAGGGTTCGAACTCAGGGCCTTGTACTTGCCCGGCAGGCACTTACGCCACTGAGCTATATCCCCAGCCCCTATGAGCTGTATTCTTTTGCTGAAAAAATGTAAGTGAAGATGTAGTTTGCACATGACATTGTATTGTCTTTTGAACTGCAATATAGAACTAAGGTTCTACATTATACAATTTTATCTTTCCGTGTCTCATGCAGTACATCAGAAATCAAAGTATATGATACATATTTTAAGTCTTTAAAGAAATTATTAAAGTGAAAGGCACGTTATAATTAATTTCCCATATTATAATTAATGTTCCCCTTTCATTCAGACACACGTATTCCATTGTTCTTGCTACTTTCTGAAGCAGTTCTGGAAGTCCTCTTTCATGAGTGTCTTTCCAAGTTATAAAAATATGGTGAATGCTGCTGCTGAGTATCAGCCAAGAGAAGGGCAGCTCATAAAAATGCTGTGGTGTTCCCTTACCCACCTTCTTCAAGATACCTGACCCTGAATTTTGGCTTTTCCTCAAAATCAGAAAGGAACTAAATGAATCAATTCAGAAAATCAAAGCAATCATGACAGCACAACTAATGACTTCCATTGAAGAGGACTCCCAGAACTTCTTCAGAAAGATGCGAGGACATGGGAAAAATTTGTTCATAGGGAGGGGGAGCACTTTGAGGGGGTTTAATGACAGTGAATCTTTTACTGCAATACATTTTAAAAATTAAAAATTTCACTATCACTTCTCAGCATTTTGGTTAAGATCAAATGTAAAAGCTTCACTGTATTTTTGTATCATGTCTCTTGTTACAGTAAAGGGATCCATAAATTTTATAAATCATAAGAGTTTGAGAACATCTTAAACTCTTATGTGGAATTGTATTCTCTAGCCCAGAAAGCCTTTAAAATGCAGATGATACTTCTAACAGCTACATGTGCCGCAAATGGCCCACCATCAGGCAGATGAATCTGGAGCTCTAGGCTCCATTCCTAGCTGTGTTACTGATTAGCCCAGAGCCCAGGCCCGAATAACTTCTGAACAAAGAACCTCACTTGAGTAAGGGACAATGATATATTTCTTCATGGGGATAAACATTGTTCTCAACTGTTCTGAAGCATCAAAGTTTTTCCAAATGAGGTTAATATGAAAGTTCTTAGAAAAGACTAGAGTCCAGTATACACAAGGACTATTTTTCTTACTAAACCCAAATTTTGACACTGATTCCCACTGATAAAAAAATGTGTGGTGATTTCTCCTTTTACTATACTAAATTTGCTTATCCACTGTGGTGCTTCCTCCCCACCTCTAGGTTTGGCCAAGGTGACACCATACAGACTGATTACATCATTTATATGGATGAACTGGCCTCCTTCATTGGTGCAAAGCCCAACATCTTGTGGCTGTTTCTCACAGATCCCGTGTTGGCTGTGGAAGTTTTCTTTGGCCCTTGCAGCCCTTACCAGTTTAGGCTAGTGGGGCCAGGGAAGTGGTCAGGAGCCAGAAATGCCATCCTGACCCAGTGGGACCGGACATTGAGACCAACACGCACCCGAATTGTTGGGGACCCTTATAAACCTTACCCATTCTTCCATCTATTCAAGCTCCTTACTATTTCTATTCTGTTCATTGCTGTTTTCCTTATATTGATCTAATCATCATTCCATATTTTGTATAAACTCTTATTATCAATGTCCTAATAATTATCCTTGAGTATAAAATTCATAATTTTCATTATTAATTTTTTCATGTTATGCTCATAAAAATAATTATATATATTTATACTTGTGTTAATTACTTTTCTCTTATTGTTAAGACAAAATATCTAATACCCAATGTTAAATGAAGAAAGATTTATTCACACTTCGTGGAGGTTTTAGTCCATATCAGTTGGATCCAAAGTAGGGTGGCATGGCAGAGGGGCAATAGTTCATGGCAGCAGAAGATACCAAAAGAAACAAGAGAAAAAGGAGGGAAGCAAGTCTCTCTTCTTATCTTTTTTTAAAATTTTATTTGTTTATTTATTTATTTATCTTGTGTGTGGGGGGGCAGCTCATTTCACCAGGGGGTGGGGCTGGCTGGCATGTGGTGCTGGGGGATTGAACCGTGGTCCCTGTGCTTTGCTCAGCTTAGCTTGTTCTAAGTAGGTGCTGTAGACTACTGAGCCATCTCACCAGCCTATCTCTTCTTATCTTATATGGTATGCAAGCTACCAGGCCTAGAGCTGATGTAGTACCCATAACTTCAATCCCAACACTAGACAATGAATTAGTCACAAGTCTAGATTCAGCCACCAAAAAGGTCATGACTGCATGAGGCTTTGTGGGAACATCCAGACACAAACTATGACATTCTGTCCCTGGCTATTCAAAGAGTAAAGGACATTCCTTTATGCAAAAGGCATTTAGCTCATCTCCAAGAGTTTCCAAAGTCCTAACTGATTCAGCATTACTTAA
>NW_004524593.1:6262504-6264246 GCF_000260255.1 Octodon degus | reverse complement strand
TCTCCACCCCTATGGCACTTCCAGTGGTAATATCTCCCAGGGATTCTCTCTTAGCCCATTATGCTCTCTCCCTACAGCTTTCCTTAGATGATCCACATTCCTAGCTTTTCCAAACTTCTGGGGTCTCCACTGCACCTTTGGCCTCACACTCACAGCTTCACATGCTGCCTTCTCTAGGGCACACTGCCTGGCCTCCCAAGCCTTTAGAAATCTGGGGGGAATCTTTTTTAACCCCATAATTCTTTCATTCTACATGTGCCTAACACCAGCACCACATAGGTGATGCCAAAGTCTGCTGCCAGTTAGAGCAGTAGCCAGGGTTTTCTTTCTCTTGGCTTTAGGGAGCAAGTGCCTGGTTAACTGAGCAATCTGACTCCAATTCCAAGGATTGGAATTGGCTGCTGCCCTTCTGAAACATGGTGCTCTAAAGTTTGCTTCTCAAAGCAAAGTGTTTCATTTTTGCAGTTTTTAGGCTACAATGGGTGGAGACTTCACGCTTCTTGAAATGCCCTCAAGCCATCTTTTCTACTGTCCTGTAGCTTATCAGCAATCAATATCTCCTCTATCCCATCTTTGAAATCCATAGATTTACTGCAGATTTCTTTCTAGGAAAACTCGAAACATTTGAAATCATTCTGCTGGGCTCTTTGCTTTTGATTCTCAACATAAATCTGGCTAAAAGTCCCCAATAGTATCTATGCCATCTCATAACCATTTGACTACCTTGATATTTATTCTACAAGATTAGTTAGTCCATTGTCCTTAATCTCAGCTTCAGGTAAAGTCTCTGGACACAATCACAATGCAGACAAACTTTCTGCCAAGCCATAATGCACATCATCTGGAGTCCAACAGCCAATGCAGATCTTCCCAGCAGAAACCTCCTGGTCGTTCCAGCAGGGTTTCTATCAGCCTTCTGATCTTCTGAGCTCTGACCAGAATGTCCCATACAGAAAAGCCTAAGGCATTCTAACTCTCCTTTTTCAGCCAGCTTCTCTGACTCTCTGACTCTTTCCAATTTTTTCCTACAAGCCATACCCAAAGGCTCTTGAAGCGCATGGTCAGGCATAGTAAGAGCAATGTCTCCATTCTTGGTACCAAATTCTGTGTTAGTTAATTTTCTCTAGTTGCTGAGACAAAGTACCCAAGCCACAATGTTAAAAGAGGAAAGATTTATTTAGCCAAAGGCTTGTAAAGGTTTCAGTCCATAATCAGTTGGCTCCAAAGTAGAGTGGCATGACAAATGGATAATAGTTCATGGTGGCAGAAGATGCCACAAGCAACAGGAGTGAAAAGGGAAACAAGCCTCTTTTCCTTCCTTACACTGTATGTGGGCTACCTTCTCTAGGGTTGGCATGACACTGATTTTATGGTGTATTAAATGTATTCATGCCTTCTGATATACAGGTCTTCAAAGATATAAAGCTAGAAAGACATTTGATCATACTTGTGGCCCACAGGCTAGGGGTTTTGATGGTGATAAACTTTTCTTTTTTCTCCATAATTTTATTGAGAAATAGCAATGAGACAGTTTCAAATCAAATTGGTAGGACAGTTTCAATAATTAACATATTGCATACTGCCTTCCTAATGGTTATTTATTGTACAAGATGCAGGCATGATATCTTATTTACAAACACTATTAGAACAAATCCCTCTATTCATTGAAACTTTTCTTTTAGACTCAGATATCTGCCCTTCTCTTACCTATGTTCCAACTATGTATGATAAGAGGTACGTAT
>NW_004524593.1:6259844-6262229 GCF_000260255.1 Octodon degus | reverse complement strand
TAAAAATTAAAGGCTAGACATTAAAAACTTATAAGATCCATCACATCTATAGACAGGTGCATTCATCTTCTATGGCACCTTATTAAAGGATAACAAATTGGATAAATATTTGTTTATGTCATTTATTGTCTTGAAATTGATTAAAGATGGCTGACTAAAATAGCTATTCTGTACTACAATGGACATTGACAAGTATTTCAACAACAATAATGTCATTGTGAATAACATGCTAAAATATTTGGCCCTTGATCTCAAATTTTCTCTGTAAGCTTTATAATTGTTTGTTTGTTTTCCTGCATTTAGGACAGGGTCTATAGGGTCTCACATTGTATATCAGACTTGTGATCCTCCTGTCTTCAGCCTCCCAAATGCTGGGATTACAGGCTTATGCCACTACACCCAGTTTCAATTGCCATCTCAGCACGCCCCGTGAGCGGGGCCAGCATGGCATGCTGCAGATCAAACCCCAGCCATTGCGCTCTGCCTAAGCAGGCACTTCAGTCTGCTGAGTTATCAGGCTGGCCCTGCTTTATAATTGTTATCTATAAATATTCTTTAAGAATTCAACTTCTAAGACAACCATGATTGGTAAGAGAATAAGAGCCTTCTGGCTATACTTAATATTTCTTTTTTTAAAATAAATATTTTTTGAAAAACAACTATACTTCCATCTTGGGGTGACAAATGAAAACAAAACACATCAGTTACAAGAGTGTTAACAAATAAAATCAGAATAAATTGCATGACTACATTTATAAGACCTATACACAAAAAAAAACCTAAAAATCATTATAGAGAAATTAAACTTTCCAAGAAGCATTTTAAGGAGAAACACGTGAAGATAAAAAATTTTCTATGAAAATTCAAAAGAATTGAAATCCTTAAAACAATTTTCAAATGGAACAAAAAAACTTTTGAAGGCTAACATGGCATTATTTCCAGAATTAATATACATTTATTATATGTTAATTGCTCATTCAGCCTCTCTCAAACTACTGAGATAGTGTACTTTATATGTTGATGGGCTTGCTATCCAAATGAGCTCACTGTTCCCACTTCAGTACTGATGCAACTGACCTAATGGGTGCTCAACAACTAAGGCTTAAAGACCAAAGTCAAACTGATAGCTGGGCTTAAAAGTAGGCCAATATTTTGGCGCTGTTCCTCCAAGGTTAACAAGGATGTAGGACATGAGAGAACCTCTTCTGCAGTGTATAACTTTGGTGAATCACTGAACCACCTAAGCAAGGAGATTGTTTGATGCCAGAGGAGAGGAGTCAACCAATAAAGTATGCCAAAAAGGAGGGTACCAAAGAGAAAAGGTCTTTCATAGAAAAATACACCATCAAGCAAGAGCATGACTCATCCTAACAGCTGACTCTGACAAAAAAGTTAAGGGGGTCTGCACATGATTCCAGAAGTAGGGCCTAAACACCTTTAACTGACTTTGATACATAGTACGAGATTACCTTTGGTAAATTTAGGTCTCATTTTAACCTGATCTTGAATATCCAGAAAAAAAAAAAAAAAAGGAGTATAACTAAAGACATATAAAAGTAATGACAACATAGGGTAAACATAAAAAAGGCTCCAATCACTGCCCCCTGCTGGCAGTTTCTAACTAGATGTTAGGTCTAAGAGTCTGCTGGTTATAATTGAGATTCTAGTCCTTTAAGAACAGTAGACATGGCTCCTTCCCCAATATGACTTTCCACTCTAGTGCTAATGTTTTGGTCATATGTGCCTTAATCTCTTGGTAAAGTTTGTTTATTCTAGAGGCTGTCAATCCCCAAGTGATCATACAAATGAAACCCACTGTCAAGGTGCCAGATTCTTTCTTCCACTGAGGCTCATTGAACATCCCTCCCTGCTAAAGACTACTACCTACTGCCCCCAACACTAACTTCACTCAACTTGAAGAAGTCAGATTAGTCACCATTCATATATCCAATAGCAGATAGATGAAAATCTGAAAGGGGGAATATAGGGACAGGAGGTCATAGTCAGGAAAAAAGATAAAGTAGGATCTCATTAAGTTTCTTTAAAAACTTAATAGAAAAATCTAAAGGTAGCTTTTTACCTCTGCAGCTAAACTCCATCAGTTAGAAAGACAGAGACAAAGATAGAGAGAGGGAGGGAAGGAGGGAGGGAGGGAGGGAGAGAAAGAGAGAGAGAGAGAGAGAGAGAGAGAGAGAGAGAGAGAGAGAGAGAGAGAGAGAGAGAACCAGACCTCAGAAGGCAACAGTTAACAAAATTAATATATGAATTTAGTGAAAAGAGTAAAAGGCAAAACAGAGATGCAGCCGGAAACATAAAAGGTTAGGATAACCAGCCCCCTTTCTCACCCAATAAAATGCAAAAGAGATAAGGAACAGCTACCTAAAG
>NW_004524593.1:6254389-6259407 GCF_000260255.1 Octodon degus | reverse complement strand
ATACATGGACAACCACAAATATTCCCACCAAAAAACTATTGTGACTGATAAACAAATTCAGTAAAGTTGCAACAATATTAAATCAACACAACAATCAGAATTTTTATATACAAATAACAAACTATCCATAAAGCACATTTAAAATATCTTACCATCAAGAAACAAAAAATTACATATTTTAGTGTGTATTTAACCAAAGAAAATGGAAGACCTGTATATTAGAACCTCTAAAACATAGATGAAAGAAATTAAAGAAAAAAAATGAAATGATATATCAATCAGGGTTTTACTAGAGAAACATGTATCAAGATATGTGAGAAGCTCCAGTGGCACAATCGGTTAGTGTGTGGTACTTATAAAAAAGATATGTGAATGTACAAGAAATTATGAGATTTTCTTATGATGGTCAGTCACAGAGTTGGCTGAGGAAGCATGCAGAGGGAGTCTGAACGCTGCAAACTGAAGGATTCAGTACAAGGTCTATAGTGCACTGCAGTGTTCTGCACAAGTCCATATCAGGAGGCAGCGAGTCTGTGATGAAGGCCAAAGAGTCTATGTTGGAAGTCTGAAGGATCCAAGGTGGAAGCTGAAGAGGCTATGCTAGAAGCCAGGTGACAATGACCAAGCTGAAAGCAAAGACTGGAGTTCCTCCAAAGAATGGAAGCCCAGTTGTCCTTCCTCTTTTCTCTTTTCTACTATCCAGGTAGTGAGCCAAGGGGTAGGTCCTCTACACTCTAGGATGTAGAATTACCGAGACAATTTAGTTAAGCTTCAAAACTTCTCAAGTTGACACCATCAATCAACCCCTACAGCCCACTCTTTGTGAACTTGGCAAGCAGACACATTTCTTTAAACCAATCTCCAGATACAAAGACATGCAAATAATTGCACCTAACATGTTATGATTACCCTGCATACAAATGGAAAAGTCCTAATTCCCTTAGAGAATAGAAGGTAAGCTCTCTTTGCTTGATGCTTACACTTTATCATTGCAGAACTTCAACATTATAAGAACCAGTATGCTATACTATGATGTCTATCAACATTATATTATACCACACCATATTAGAGGAGAAATAGCACAATTAAAATCTTTTCTATAGCTAATCACAGGGTAATAACTGGTATTTATAGCTATATTCTTAAACTACCAATTCTGTATTCTCTTTACCTGCAGTAAACACCTTAGCAGGTCTGGTGTTTTCCTTGGTGAAGTGACCTATATCTTCATTACTGAAGGCTCTGAACCATTTGTCATTCTGCCTGTATTAGGTTGTCATAGTTTCCCATGGACTTTAATAACAGTGTGGTCATTGTTGTGACATTGCCTGTTAGTGTGACTTATGAGCCTTTGGGATTAGTTTGGAAAGATTTTGAGAGATGGGCCAAAGGAGTATTCTCTGTATGTTGTAAACTACTTTGGAGAGTCTGATCAGAACCTGGAAAATTAGAGTATGAATGGAAATGTTGCCAGTTGAGGTGATTGTCACAAGGCTTCTATTGAGAAGAGCTGCATTGGCTTCTGGATCCTAGGTAGTATACTGTGCTTTGGCAGAAGGCTGGTCCACATTTTGCTTAGAGATATTACCTGGATAACAAAAATTTCAGTGCAGTCTCTTCTTGGGATAGTGGCATGGTTCCTGTTGAGAGCTTTTGGCCATACCTACACCTGAAATTAAGTGTGAAGTCCCAGCAGAATTATATAAAACACTTGGCCAGAGGGGAGAATTTAGTTGAGCTTTAGATTGCAATGATAAAATAAAACAGAACATAGCTGTTAAGAATAGGACAATATAGCTCAGTGGATTAAAGTGACTGAAAGCAGGTGCAGGGGCCGGGGATTTGGTCCCCGGCCCTGCCATGCTGGTCCCAACCCTAGTGTGCACTGAGATAGCAATTGAGACTGGGCATGGTGGTACACACCTATATTCCCAGCTCTTGGGAGGTTATAAACAAGTGGATCACTATGAGTCCAATCTGATAGTGAGACCCTGAACACCCTGTAGACCCTTCCCTAAAATACAAAAAACAAAACAAACAAAAAGAAAAAATAGCACAATAGGATGGGGAGATAGCTCAGTGGTCTAAGTGCCTACCTGGTAAATGCAAGGACCCAGGTTTGATCCGTGGTACCACACCCACACTGGCCCTGAAACCAGGTGTGGTAACACATGCCTGCAATCCCAGCACTGGGGAGCCTGAGACAGGAGGATCACTATGAGTCCAAGCTGTATAGTAAGATCCTGTACCAAATAAATAAACAAAACATTTAAAAAAATTAAGTATAGGATAATAAGAAAATTAGCTGAAGCCTTTCAACTGAAAATAAGAGTGCATTTGAATGGCAGGAGATCTCTTTTTCAGTCTTGTTGTGCTTTCTAAAAGTTAATGGGAAGCAAGGACTATGATTACAATAGTTCTTTTAGTATGATTTTAATGTTGTTTTCTGATATATTTGTGATCAGATTAATTAGTCAAAGTACTGTGGTTTTAACCTGAAATTTTGGTCACCCTTCAAATATTTTGTTGTTGGTGTGGGGATGAATGCGATAAGGATTGCATATATGTAATTGTTATATTAATGTAAATCTGAATATACCAAGACATGTTAACTTCACTAAACTATAGTTTAGTGACTACAGTTTAGTGAAAACATGAATAGTCACTAAAGACTATAATTTAAGGAAATATGTATGGTTATCAAGTTGACCAGAGGTGGGCTATGGTGGATAGACAACTGGTGGTCTGTGGGCATGTCAGGGCCAGATTGTGCTCACTGCCATTGCTAAGGAGCACCTGTAGAACACACTCCAGGAGCCAGACTGCCAAGCGTACTTGACTGATGGTCACTGAAGAACGGCCCTGTCCCACCCCACAATTTGCCTATTCACGCCCTTCCCTACCCTCAGCTGATATATACTCAGCTGCTTCCACAATAAAAGAGATCAGTGCCATCAGCCTGGTCTCCAGAGTCTTCCTTCTCCATTGGTAGCTCACCACAGAGGTCAACTTGTCACACCCAGCTGAACTGAACCAGCATGGTGCTGGGTGTAAGAAGCCCTCCTGAAGATTGTTTCTGACAACGTAAGAGGAAGAACTGGAGAAGAGTAGTACTGTTGGAAGCCATTGGCTCTCTTAGGGTTGTCTCTTCTCCAAAAGAAGTTTTTCATGCTGACTTTCTTGATAAGAATGTGGCTGTTCCCATCATTGAAGGAGCTTGGGGCATTGTTGTCACTGAGAATGGCTGCAGTTCACTTTGAGGGAGCTGTGGTTCTTTCTTTGAGCGTCACTTCCTGGCTCCACAGGGGAAAATGGTATGCTGTTCAAAGTCCTGGAGAAGCTTGTCTCGCTGGCTTTTCTGATATGAACTGAGCTCTTCTCATTGTCAGAGGAACTGGAAATTTCGTCACCACTGAGGATGGCTGTGGTATCTTTTGGTGGCGCGCTGGTGCTTACCTTGAGCATTGCTTCCTGGCTCCCATGCAGATCCCTCTGTCTGCTAGCACAGATCCTTCATCCCACTGGCACAGACTTTCCAGCTTCCACCACTGACCTTTGGGCCTTTCCAGTACAGATCCATGAAACAGACTTTCATGAGACATTGTCAGGGGGTCTAGGCCTCCAGCTGGTTTGTGGGAAGCATTGTCATGGGCTGTAGGTCTTCAACTGAATTCATGCAGGACATTGCTCTGGGATCCAGGCCCTCAGTGGGAATCTTTTAGTCTTTAGAGTGTGGAAAGATTTCCTACACTCTCTTTACATAATACTCTGACTGATTATTATAAAATAATCCTATAGGCTGTATGTCCTGTATTAAATTGTGTTTCCCTTGCAAACCCTGAGTGCAGGAAATGATATCTCATGTTAATGACTTGGAAGAAATAATGTTATAAAAATGTTCATGGTATTTGAAGCTATCTATACCTCTCATAAAATCTTATCAGAACTTCAGTTGTTCTTGCAGAAATGGAAAGAAATCTTTCAACTTGAATGGCAACACAAAAGATTTTAATTGCCAAAATACCCTTGACAAAAAAGAACAAAATTGGACATTGCACACTATATTTTCAAAATATATTACAAAGCAATTTAAATCAAAACAATATGGCTCTGGCATAAAAATAGACTGATGAAACAGGATAGCAAAATTCAAAAATAAACTCATGCATTTATGGTCAATTGGTCATGACCAATTTTGATGTGGAGGTTCTCTTGAATAGCCATGATAATGAAATGACTATGGGCATTGCACTGATGGAAAAGAGTCTCCATTGTAGAAATATTACACATTTTGGACCTACAACTCTTACATAAACCATTAGTCATTATAATATGAGGAGTTCTGGCATTGATGAATGGCTTCAGCAGCGTGGCCTGAAAACTGGGGACCATGAGAGATTTTGGAAACATGGCCAAAAAATCAACATCAAGGAAGTTAAACATTTAAGCATAAGCTTAAATCCTTTTAAAAAAAATCCTGAAACCATAAAGATATTAGAAGAAAATACTGGAAATGCTCCACAATAGATTGTCACTAATCCTAAAAGCACAGGCAATTTAAGTAAAAATAAAGGAATGGGTACTATATTAATTTTAGAATCTATTAATGGGAATGATCAATAAAATGAAGAAACAACTCACAGAATGAAAGAAAGTAATTTTGAACCATACATCTGATAAAGGGTTAATATCCAAAGTTCATTAGGAACTCAATAACTCAATAACAAGAATGAAAATAATTGCACTGAAAAAGAAAGAACCCAAAGTATTTCTCAATAGGAGCTATGTAAATGGTCAATCAGTACATGAAAAAATTATCATTTTCACTAATCAGTAAAGAAATGCAAATTAAAACCCCTACATATAACCATACACTTGCTACAATGGTTTTTAAAAAAAAAAAAAAAAAAGGGAAGGATAACAATTGTTGGAGAACACATGCTAAAAAGGTTTATACAGTGTTGGCAGAAATGTAAAACAGGGCAGCCATTACACAAAACAGCCTGACAAGTTCTCAA
>NW_004524593.1:6250065-6253145 GCF_000260255.1 Octodon degus | reverse complement strand
AAAAAAAAATTTAAAAAAAAGAGGAAAAGGTTTTGGGATCTATTTCACAGCAGGATGATTAAAGTCCATAAAATGCACTGTATATTTCAAAATAAAAGATTAAATTTGATTGCATCACCATAAAATTGATATGTAAGGGTGGTAAGGGATATATTAATTAACTTGATTCAATCATGACACATATTATACATATATCAAAACATCGCAATTTTACTATATATATATAATGTCTCCATCATATTTAAATTAGATACATAACAACATAGAGACATGATTTATGGGGTGGGAGGAGGAACAAGCAGGTCTCAGGTTGCAACAGGGACAGAAAATCACATGACAGGGCCAAAGTGTACACACACCTATAATATTCCATGGCAATGGAATACCCATCTCTGACAAAACTAAACAAAAAAAGGGGATACAAAGGAAGGATCATTTTGTATCTGTGTATACAAAATAGTTAGGATAGATATACAGCTACTTTCTCTTAATTCTACGAGAAGAAAGATTTGTACTAATAGTATTTGGACAAGATATCATGTCTGCATCTTGTACTATGGATAACCACTAAGAATTTAACAATATGCAATGTATTAATTATTGAAACTGTCCTATTAATCAGTTTTGAAACTGTCTCACTTCACTGCTATTTCTCAATAAAATTAATTTTAAAATATGGGAAACTAATAAAGTGCTAATAAAATGTTCAAAAAAATAGTGAGGCAGCAAACCAACTCAGTGTGTCCTGCAGAGGCCACAGAGGTCAGCAGGGGGCTGGCTGGAGCAGCTGTTGTGAGCACAGTCTGGAGGCCCCAGCTGCCTTGAAGCCAGACACAGCAGGAAAACATCTGCTCAAACACCATTAAAAAGGGAACATTCTGGCCACTGGCCTTTGACATATGGGTAAGAAGTTTTGCTAATCTATGTGAATTTAAGTATTTCTGTCTATAAAATTAAATTTTCATCTATGTCGATGAAAATATACAAAGTTCTGTGGGGTGTTTGAACACTTTTAAAATGCACCATTTATTTCCCATGAATTTAATCTCCTCAGTAGTGCTTATAGTAACAAAATGTTGGAAACAACTCAAATAGCTATAAAAAGAAATTAAGTAATGTTCCCTCTGTCTCTCACAGCCCTGAAGTACTGCACTCTGCCCTTGAAGTGATTTTGTTTTTACTGTTGTCATTGTCAAGGAGAGAAAATAGCTCCTAGTGGCCAAGATTTGTGCTTCAAAAATGATAGTATTTTTTAAATTCACACATTTGTGAAGCTATTCTTTGGCCCTGGGCCTTGGGCCCTGGGACAGATACTTTCTCCACCCTCCAGCACTTTCAGCCTTGGAGATTATGGACAAATGTGGAGGTCAATTTTAACTTACTTGTCAGTGCTTGGGAGTCCTGGGTTAGACCCTGGATGTCTCTGGATGGCTTGGGAGCACTTCCTTGGAGGCCATCTGGTCTCTGGCTCCTCTCTTGGGCTTGATTCTCTTGTTCTACTTCCTGGTGACCATGAAGTCAACAGCTTGGCTCTGCCACACTTTTCCACCAGCCAACCACAGACTAAAACTGAGCCAGATGAACCCCTTGTCTTTTAAGTAGTGAATGTCTGGGATTTGTTCCCAGCAGCGGGCAAGCTGATTGATATACGTGGGGACCTACACTCACTCCTTCTCAGGTGCCCTGTGCCTTCAAGAGACAGAGTTGTTATTCCTAGCTATTCTTTCTCAAGTGAATCTTCTGATTCTCCATGTCTGTGTGTATGTGCAATTCATTATTATTATACTATTATTTACACATAGTCTTTTTTAAACATTTATTTATTTATTTGGTACAGGGTCTCACAACACAGCTCGGGTTCCTAGCGATCCTCCTGTCTCAGCCTCCCCAGTGCTGGAATTACAAGTGTATGCCACCATGCCCAGTTTTGATGGCCGTCACAGCGCACCTGGGGTTCCAGGGCCAGCGTGGCATGTGAAACTGGGGATCAAACCCAGTCCTTGGCTTGCCAGGCAGGCACTTAGACTGCCAAGCTATCTCCCCAGCCCTAGACATAATCTTGATGGGATGTAAAATTGGTATCATGTAGCTGTTGTTCTCAGCATCAATTTAATGTGAAATTGATGTTTTATAAATAAGCCAAAATGTAAGTTGCATCATTTTCCCAAACGTTAAGTGAGAGCCTATCATAAAATGAAAATCTGAGTTAGATTTCTTCTTCAGTTAGGTGTAGTCTGAGGCCTAACAGAAACCTTAAAAAAAAAATCCAGCTTTTCTCTGAGCAAGCAAAACCTTTTTATAAAAATTGTGTCTCTGTGCTACATAATGTATCAATATTTACCAATGTATCACACTGTGTCTTTTAAGTATGCACAATTGTTGTATGTCCATTTAAAAATAATTTTTAGAAAAGAAATTCAGCCTCTGTGCTTTTTTATTTTATTTGTTTATGTATTTTTTTTGTACTTCAGTACAGGGTCTACAGGCCTACAGGGTCTCACTACATAGATCAGACTCATAGTGCCCCACCTGTGCTCAGCCTCCCAAGAACTGGGATTACAGGTGTGCACCACTATACCCAATCTCAATCGCCATTTCAGCATGTCCCGGGGACGGGGTCGGCACAGCACACCAGGGATCAAACCCCGGCCGCTGCATCTGCCTAAGCAGGTACTTTAATCCCTGAGCTATTTGCAGCTTCTGTGCCCTTCATTGCCCCAAATTTTCAGAAATATCCAGTACCTGGTAGAATATGAGAGTTTTAATTAAAGTATAAAGCTTAGTTAATTTTCAAGCTAATCCTTGAAGAATAGATCTTATAACATCCTGAAATTTCAGAGATTAAGAAAACCCTGCTGTAGTTCTTTAATATTTTAAAAAGTACATTTTCATAAAGTGTCAGAAAATTGGAATTTAGTTTAAGAGTTGACATAAAATGAACAGAAACTTTAAAATTAAAAAATGCTATATTGCATATAGATTTAGAAGCTAATTACAGGATTTTTTTTTATGTTTTAAAGAGTACAAGATGGTAACAGAAAAAAAAAAAACAGTATTAGAAATGATAAAAAATTTCACTA
>NW_004524593.1:6232599-6249623 GCF_000260255.1 Octodon degus | reverse complement strand
AAATTTTTTAAAAGTAAGAATAAAAACAAAAGAAATTAAGCATTAACTGCTTCTTTCAGAAGACCACCAGAGACTGGAGTATAATTATCCAAACTACCCTACATATATACCTAAATATAGCTTTTTCCCTTCTTTCATTTGTCCTTTTCCTCATCCCCGTTTTTCTTTCCCACTGAACAAAGTCTTTCCCTTTCACAGCATCTATTGTACCTTTCTAATTTTATTTACTCTTTCAGTTTCTCACACCAGCAAGACAATATGATGTTTGCACATATGGATATGATTTAACTTCCCCAAAGTTTAAAGATAGGCATCTCATTCATTCCTGTCATTGTGAATCTGTAACCTCATGTATAACCTTGTTTGGAAATAACAGTATCCTTCCTGATGGCATCACTTATTAAAATCTTTTGGGTCACTGGTTCTTAACACATTTCTTTTAAACCATATTCATGTATGTCAATAGGGCATACTATTGGTAAATTTGACTTCAGATATGTAGAGTATTATAAAATAATGTGCAATTTAAAGGAAGTATTGTTAATATATATGACAACTGCCACCTAAGATGTAATGTGTAGGAACTCTCCAGACTCTGCAACTACAAATATATATATATGGGATAATTCATTATGCAGGACTTTGTAGGACTCCAATAACTAGTACTCCCCAGTCATGCAACATCAAAAACTGTTCTTGCCAATTTCATAAATATCCGACATGGAAAGGATTCACTATAAAAAATCTGATTCAGAGATTATATTCAAGATAAAACTCATCTCATAGAACAAAGTTCAAGTCCAAGGCTGTGTCTCATAATAGCCAGTCTAGTAAAAATCTTTCAGAGTGTCACAAATGCCTTCTAATTTGGAGTGGCTTTTCAAGAAGACTGTCTCTATTCAAGGTCTGTTGACTTCTAGGGACAGAAATCATGCAGCACAGAATTCCCTTCACTAGAAAATAAGTGTTCAACTCACTGACATTGGTATGTGATACTAACCCCATATAACCAGCCATCTGTGTTGACAGCTAGCCATGATTGGAAAAGCTGAAAGGGTCCAAATTTATTTATTTGTTTAACAATTTATAAATTACCCAAGCTTATACAACCATTGCCTTTTTGTATCATTTTTGCATGTGGAGAGGCATCTTATACACAGTGAAATTTGCCTCTTAATTTCTCCCACCCCTAACACCCCCACTTGTACCCTAAACTTAGTCTTTCCTGTGCCAGTTCATCTTAATTGTCAGCTGGACTGGACTAAGAGACGGCTGCAGAGGTGTTTGGATCATAGCAGTGCTATGCTTATCAGTGCATTAAGCTTCTGTGTTCACAGCTGAGTGTGCTGTGAGGCGGACGGGCCAGGTGGGTCACTGAGGGCATGACTTTGGGGGGCCTGTCTTTTGCTGGAGCTCTTCCCTTGTCCTCTGATTCCTGGCAGTGAGGAGCCGGGGAACTCAGACGTGCCACGTCTTGCTGCCTGATGTTCTTGCCATGGAGTCAGCCTATTGTGGGCAGAAGCCTCTGAGGGTGGGAGCCAAATACATCACTTCTTCCTTTCAGCGGCAGGTGCCAGGTACTTTTGTCCAGTGATGGAAAAGCCAACTAATGCACTCACTCAGCGTCATTCAAGCTGGTGATGAGAGTGCTAAACATTCACCTTCTCTAGCCCAAACTTGGGCACAAACCTTAATTTCTTTTTCTGTCTTGGTTGCTGTCCAGGAGCACCACAGACTGAATGGCTCAAATAACAGAAATATATTTTCACAGTTCCAGAGTCCATATCGAGTCCTGTTGTCCACAGGGTTGGCTTCATGTAAGGCCTCACTAGACAGCTTCCTCTCCCCTCTGCGTCTTCCCCTGTGTGTACTTGTGTCCTCATTTTCTCTTCCTGTAACGAAACAACTCATATTGAAATTTACATTAACTAAATTATCTCCTTAAAGATGTAATGTCCAAACACACAACATTACTGAAAGTCAAGATTCAACGTACAAATCTGGGGAGAATCGAACTCAGGCATGACACTTCACCACTTCTCCACCTACAGCATCAGCAAGCACTTTGATTTTCTCCACCCCCACAACCTTGCCCTGTCCCTCTCACCCCTTTCTCTGAGATTGTCCTCCGACAGGGTCCCCTGGCTTCCATTTTTGCATCCTAACATTCTGTTTTCCGTGTGCTGGTAACAGTGGTCTTTCTCAAACAATGATAAATCCTATCACCCCATGCTTACGCTGTTACAAAATGGTTAAATTGTGGCTAGAATAAATTGCAAAGTTGTGCCGTGACATCCAAGACCCCTGAGCCTTTCAATCCCATTTTCACTTTGCTCTCTCGATTCTGTTCCCCCCTAGACTGGCCTTCTTGAGCACTAAGCTCACTCCACTCGAAGCAGTTCCATCCTTACTCCTATCTTCTCTCCCGCTCTGTTTCTCTCTGCCTCTTCTTCTCCCTGTCCCTAGGCCTCTTCCTCTCTTCTTCTCTCCCTCCCACATGGTTGCCACGTCCTTGTATTTGAATCTCAGTTTACACAGCAAAGAGGCACCTCTTTGGATATTTGCTCTGCATAGCGTAACATTTTTTTTTTTTTTTTTTTTTTTTTGCAGAACCGGGGATTGAACCCAGGCCCTTGTGCTTGCCAGGGAAGCACTTATTCCACTGAGCCATCTCCCTGGCCCCTAGCGTAACATTTTTTTACACATTTTTTATTTCCTTCTTAGTACTTTCTGTATATTTTGTTTTTTGTCTCTTTCCCTCTTTTTAACTTCTAACTAGAATATAATCAGGAATTCTGCCCATATTATTCTCTACTTTATCTTTGTTGCATTAAATACAACTTGTGTATAGTGAATACTCAATAAAATTTACCAGATTAATAAATATTCATATATAAACTATATTTCATGAATACATTTTAATATCCAGTTTTATATGTTAATGTGATATTCATTTAAATAAAACTTCTTCACATGTTTAAAGTCATTTTAATTTAAATTTATTTTTAATTGACTGAAGAAAATGTAAGGGGCCAGGAATATAGTTCAGCAGCATAAGTACATGCCTGACAAGTGCAGGGTTTGGAGTTTGATCCCTGGTACTGCAAAAAAGAAAGAAGAAAGAAAGCAAGAAAGAAAGAGTAAAAATTAAACATATTTTATGGAGTTCAATGTAATGTTTTGAGATATATATATATATGTTATATGTTTACAAGTTAAATCTATTTCCTCAAACATTTGTCATTTTTATTCAGCAAAATATTGCTTATTACATAATCTGAAACTGTAACAAATTCATTATGCAAAGTGATACATCCGTATACATTCAAATAACACAATAAAAATTTATGTTTTTAACCCTTGGATATCAAAATTGTCCTTCAAGAATAGTATCAAAATAAACTTATAACAAATTATATCAATAATTAGTGCTAACAATTTCATATATATGTTTTCTTAGGTAAATCCTTCTAGTATCAATCTATTGTTCTTGAAGAGATGCTTAAAATAGGATGGATGTGGCTGTTGGAAAAAGCAGTTCCATGTTATATTTAAGGAGCTGGATATTCAGACAGATAGTGATGTTAAGCTCAACTACCTCTATTACAGGGTAATAATGTCATTAAGCTTTTCTTCTGGATGTTTAATGACTAAAGTTTTCAAACCAAAAATTAGAGAAATAGAGGGGCTACAAGGATAGCCAATATTTTGGCCCTAGCATTTCAAGGTTAGTGAGGACTTGGGACATAAGAGAACCTCTGCTGTGACATCCTGCAACTCAGTGATGTCCCAAATTTTCTGATCAAGGAGATTATGGGGCCACAGAGGAAAGTGATCGATGATTCATAGTGTGCCTAAGGAGAATCACCTAGAGAGAAAAAATTCTCTAAGGCTTTCACAGAGAGCAAACTGGTCAAGCAATGGCCATGACTCATCCAGATGGCTGACACTGACAAAAGATGTACAAGGAGCTGTACATGGTTCCAGGGTAAATCCTGAGGGGATTTCGACTGGCCTTGTCAGATACAAAAGTTATATTTTTAATTATATAGGTCTTGCTTTAACTTGGTCTTAACCATCCAGCAGAAAATTATAACCAGGAGGTGTAAAAAGCAATGCCATAGTAATATGCTGAGCTGTAAAAGACTCAAGTCAACAACTTCTGACAATTACCAGTTCTGCTGATAAAACACTACTATTATGGACTATTGGACTATATTGGGTTATTTTGCTGAATTCAAGTACCTACTATCTTTAGGCTGGTTTCAAGTATAAAAAGGTCCTTTAAAGACTTCTCCAAATATAGCTTCTCTAACTGCAGTGGAACACTCATCTCTGACAAAGCAAAATGACCAGCTAATAAATTGATCAAATATATGCAGGTGGGACTTGGCCCAGTACCTAAAGCAAACAAGCTACCTCTCTCCTAAAATGAACATCCTGTCTGGTTAAGGTTAGCTATCAGTTGCTAGGCAACCTAGTGTCATGCATTACTAACTTCACAAAAGTGTAAATAAAAGATCGTTTTGTTGTGAAAAAAATATATATGTATACACAAGAGCATTAGGATAGATATATAGCTACTTTCCCTTAGTTCATTGAGAATAAAAGTTGGTACTATTATTGGTTAGACAAGATATCATGTCTGCATCTTGTCCTCTGAATAACTACCACAAAGACAACAATATACAATGTATTAATTATTGTAGCCATTCTACTAACCTGTTTTGAAACTGTTTCATTTTATCTTTTTTCTCATTAAAATGAATTTAAAAGTTAAATAAATAATAGGATGGATGATAGACCAGGTTAAATCTAACTCGTACCATTATCTGATACATTCACATTGCAGAGGCAAGGAAGATTTGAAAGACAAAGAAGTGAGATGCTTGAAAGCATTTTATCTCAATCACTATTCAATGGAACAATCCATGTGCAATGGGCTAGATGTTTGTGTCCTCTCAAAATACATGCGCTGTACTGGACATGGTGGCACACCTGTAATCCCAGCTCTTGGGAGGCTGCACACAGGAGAATCACTATGAGTCTGATCTGGTAGTGAGACGCTGAACACCCTGTAGATCCTTCCCTAAAATACAGAAAGAAAAAAAAAGAAGACAATGATAGATAGCTAACTCTCTGTCAGGTGAGAACACAGCAAGGAGATAATTGTATGTACACTGGTGAAATGACCCACTTCAAGAACCTGAGCATGTTAACACCTGACCTCAGACTTCAACCTCGAGAAATGGGAGAACTGTTTTTTGCTAAGCCATCCTAAAATGCAAATTCTGTTATATGAGTCAAACTGCTCAAGGCACAAGGATTTATTCATTTTAGAGCTATTTCGGTTTTAGTAATCAACTACTGGAAAGAAATCAGGTTAAAACTAATCTACTTCTTTCATAAATTCAAAGCACATCTTTGTTATTATCAATGTCTCTGTAGAGACAGCTTTGTCTTGTATTTATAGAACACATTCATATCCTAGTATTTTCATATTTGCTTAATTGTCTTCTTTTTATGAGCAGCAGAAAACTTATCAGGACATTCTGTATGCCAATATTACACATAAGAAAATGAATACACAAAGACACAGTGGTATAACCAAGGAGCTTTCAATTTCTTGGCAGGTTATTGGATAATCTTATCTCAAGGAATAGGAAGGAAACACCTATTATGTAAACACTGAGTTTATTATCTAGCATTCTCTTGAGTTAATATAACATTTTAATAAAGCATGTTCTGGCTATCTCCTTCTAACCCTTAATTATAGCTGTGTTAGTTAAACCTTTCCCTCCAGACTTTGGCCGATGTACTTATAACATTTTTACAGTCAGCTCTAACTGGTTCTAACTGTTAATGGAGACCTGAAAATAGAGTGTTTTTATGCAGGAAACCTAAGTAGAAGAGGATAATTCCCTATGTGCGATTTTCAAGCAATTGGTTGTAATAATACTCCTCACATGGAAATGTAGCTAATTCTCTGTCATGTAAGAACATGTTTATTGTTCTCCTGTTTATTGTGTAACTATGTGGGTATAAAGATATCAATTTCATCTGTTTAGAGACTATGGCACAAGCATACAGGAAGCCCAAGGCATAAGAGTACATCTATGGAGACAATTTTTTTTGAAGTCACCAGCTTCTTTTTTTCTGCTTTTATACTTCTCAAAATACTGTCCATGTGCCTCAAATACCTAGTGCCTTTTGTCTCTTTATCTCTCACACTAATCTCAGAAAAGGATCAGTAATTCACTAAGAATGATTGGTGGCTGGGGAGATAATTTTGCAGTCTAAGCACCTGCCTGGCATGCGTCAGGACTGGGGTTTGATCCCCAGTACTGCATGCCGTGCTGGCTCTAGAACCCCAAGCGCTCCGTGCCACCCCAAAACTGAGCACAGTGGTGCAGGCCTGTAATCCTAGAACTGGGGAGGCTGAGGCAGGAGGATCAGCATGAGTCTGAGCTGCACAGTGAGATCCTGCACCAAATTATAAAAATAAAAAAAAATTAAAAAGAATGGTTGGTAACAGCAGAAAATGTCACCTTCCCTGAAAAAAGTATATTTCAATGTCTCATTTTGGTAACTGATACTCTAATTCTTGATCTATGGGAAGCCGGTACTTCAACTGCAAGCTAGTGTGGAAAGAAACAAAGCCCATAATCAAGCAGGTCATAGGCTTACATAGCTTACCTGCTTGTTTCAGGACTAGCACTATATAGAGCCATTGATAAAACTTACAGAATCCAACTTTTTTTAACTTATAGCTAATATTTCAAGGGAAGGCAAACTCTTTAGTTTTTCATTTTGGGATTGTAATGACAAGGAGGTCAATATAATGAATTTCTAGGCCATAGTGACAAGCAAAGTCCTACAGACAGTTTCAGGAAAACACAGCTTTTAGATGGTTCACAAATTTGAACAAAATTCTAACTAGAACTAGATTGCCTGAAGGAAAGATGTAGCCCCTAGCAGGAGAAAAACGAATATTGCTAAGACTCAGACAGCACCAAAAAGCCAGGGGCTCCAACAGTTTGCATGGGGATCAGAATAGAACTCACAGACTGATTCAAAAGTCAAAGAAGGTACAGCTTCCAGAGAATAAATGTGTTCTCTAAGAACAGAATCCTCCATGAAACACAGAAAGATACCTTAGGGCTTTCGTATGCCAAAACGTGTGAGGATTTTACTAGGCAAGAACCTAGAAGGACTAGTAAGGAAGGAGATGGAAAAGGAAGGGAAAGCCATCAGAGAGCCCCATCCAAAGTGTGCTGGGGCACAGGGTTGGGTAGAAGCATTCTAGACTACTACACAGTCTGAGAAAGATGATTTGGCAAGGCTGTAGAGGAGCTCACAATCCAAAGCTAAATATCAAAGAAGCGCTGCGGCTACCAGGAATACCAAGACTGCTTGATATCCCTGCCATGGTCAGCCATTGGCTTGGATGAACCTGGAAAAGGCTGGTCTCTGTTCAAATCCAGTAAGCAGGAAGTAGTTTGGGTCCTCAGTCCATATTATGTTGTTCTCCTGAACTTTTCTTAGTCTTTTTCTTTCTTTCTTTTTTTTTTTTTTCTGTTCAGGGTCTCACTACATAGCCCACATTAGTAGCGATCCTCCTGATTTCTTTCTCCCAAGTGCTGGGATTACAGGCATGCCACCGCGCCCGGGCTCCATCGCCAGCTCAGCGCAGCGGGAACCGGGGCCAGATGGGCATGCAGAGCCACGGATTGAACCCTGGTCCCTACACTTAGCTAAGCAAACGCTTAGTCCACTGAGCTATACCGCCGGCCTGTCAATTAGTATTCATCCTGCAGCACATTAAATAATCGGATAATAGTGAGTGATATAATTGGCCCATTGCTCAGATTTCTGCTCTGATATGTAGAACACACCCAAGCCAGTTCTTTGTCCAGAATGATTATCATGCTTTCCAACACAAATGTGCCAGTAAAAATGCTAATAGTAAAGAGTAAATAAAGGGCCAGCCAGATAGCTCAGCAGACTAAAGCACCTGCTTAGACCCGTTATCAGGGATTGTGTAGGACCCCTCCAGGCTCTCATCTCCATCCAAGAAGTCAATTTGTAATCCCAGAGACACATTATTGGAGTCCCACCAAATTAATTCCAATCTACCACTCCCAGTGCAACCCATGGTGAAAGTGAAGACACTATATTTATAATTATCGGTGAGCCAACGGTCCCTAAGTCCAGCCACGAAGATGGCTTTCTGGAACAGAGACTGACCCAGGGCCCACACCTGGATTTTATTCAGCCAAGAAAGGGGAGTGGCTTGAGGAAGAGAATTGTGGGAAATAGGCGAGTGCTGCTAAATGGGCTAGGTAGGTGGCCTGCATTTACCTCTGCCGTATGCAGAGAGGATATGCAGAGAAAATAATTTGCATTATGCTGTTCAGATAGTATCTAATGTTTCAGAGTTCTGGTACTTCAGCTCTGATGTGTAATCTTTCAAGCCCCAGGAAGTCATAGCCTCTATCTCAAGTCTCTAGCCCAGCCGACAGTGTGGAGCACTGGCTTTTTTTTTTTTTTTTTTTTTTTTTTTTTTTTTTTTTTGCGGAACTGGGGATTGAACTCAGATCCTTGCGTTTGCCAGTCAAGCGCTTATCCTACTGAGCCATCTCCCCGGCCCCAGCACTGGCTTTTAATCCTGTCTTGATGCGGCCCATATAGGAGAGCAGCAGGTGTGGGTTATCAAGGAAACATACATGCTGTCTTCAAAAATTACCACCAGCACCTCGGCTAGACCAATATACATTGCTTAAGTCCAATTGAAAGGATAAAGAGACATCCTAGCCAGCTCTGTACATCTCAATACAAGGAAATAGGGTCAAGCTCAGCCAAAATAGAGACAATCATTCTTCTTTCAAGGAGAGCAGCTAAGGTGGTCCTCCAGAGGACTCAGCCTAGCTCCTGATCTCCTAATATGAGTTATGGCAAAAGCTTAAATAAAGAGAGACAAGTAGTATGGTTTTAAGGGATCCATGGAGGTTAGCACTCTCTAGAAGTAAAGACCACGAATTTTCTGGATCACCATATTTATTGGGTCTTCTAAACAAAGGAGGGGGACACTGTTGCAAGGCAGGAACAGAGCAGATCAATGACCTCCAAGCAGTAAATTTTGCCAATTAAGAGAAACGTCTATCTCTAGGTTGACATGTACAGCAAGAGCCAAATGGCTACAGCTGCGGTATTTATCTTATAAACTATAGTCGGGGGTGGGGGGGGTTCTTCTTGACTTGCGAGCACTATTCGTATGTGTTTTTCCAACATGGCCAGAGGCTGCCTCATGCTCAGCAATTTAACTTTTGCATGGTCTGATTCTCAACAACTAGCCATGCTTTACCAAGCAATTTCCTGGATGAGGTTACTGAGGCACCTCTCAGGGTCTTCAGGAATCAGATTGTGAGTTGCTTCCACCAGAAAGAGGGACTCAAAATAATTCAACGCCTCAAAAGTCTCAGCTTCTCTGAAAGACTTGACAAGGCTGGCTATTCCATTTATGTTATCATTACGAGATCCACAATTTCAGAATTTGTTCTGGTTTTCAGAAGAGTTAGTCCTGAAACTGCAAGAAATAATAGATTCTTGCAAGTCACCACAATAGCACGGTGGTTCTCAGACATGAGGAAAGACCTGAGCATGTTGTTTCATTCTTGAGTGCTTCAGTGCACTAGAAAGTGCCATCATTCCTCTTGATCTTGTGGCCACCATTATTGCCATACAGGTAATAGAGCAGTCATACAGGTCAGTGCTTCAGTATGTGTTTCCTCATGATCCAACACAGCTGCTAATGTGGCTAATTGTGACAACAATGTTTGTATGGGTTCCTGCATTCTAGTTCAGTTTTCAAGGAGCATGGGATTGCATTCAAGGTCAAGAACACGACCAAATCAATCCACATTTTTAAGTATCTATTTCCTTGGACTATTCCTGGTACCAACTTCTGTATTGGTCAGGTTCTGTCAGGAAAGCAAAACTTCAACAATTACTTTCATATAAAAATGCTATATTAAAATGTATGCATAGGTTATTTGTGAATTTAAAAGACAGAAAGAAAGGGGGCCAGGGAGATGGCTCGGTAGAATAAGTGCTTCCCTGGCAAGCACAAGATTCTGAGTTCAATCCCTGGTTCCATAAAAAAAAAAATATAGAAAGAAAATAGTGTCACTAGGGACCTAATGTTTAACATATCAATACTTGATGGAAAATACCTGTTCCATGTTATGCCTAAGATGTTTGATATTCAGACAGATACCTAAGTTAAACCCAACTGCATAAAATGTAGGGTAATAATAAGCTTCCCTTCTGGAGGGTTAACAACCTAAGTTTACAGACCAAAAATTAGAGAAATAGAAGGGCTGCAAGGACAGCCAACATTTTGACCCTAGCTTTTCAAGGTCAGTAAAGACTCAGTACATAGGAGAACCTTTACTGTAATATCAGGTAACTCAGTTGTGTCCCAAATTTTCTGATCAAGGAGATTATGGGGCCACAGAGCAATGTGATCGATGATGTAGAGTGTGCCTAAGGAGAGTCACTTGGAAAGAAAACATTCTCTCAGGTTTTCACAGAAAGCAAATTGGTCAAGCAATGGCTGCAACTCATCCACATGGCTGACACTGACAAAGGATCTGCAAGTTGCAGTACAAGGTTACAGCATAAATCCTGAGGGTACTTGACTGACCTTATCATATACAAGAGTTACATTTCTTCTTATACAGGTCTTGCTTTACCTTGGTTTTAACCATCCAACAGAAAAGTATAAAAACAAGGTATATAAAGCAAAGCCATATTAATATGCTGAGCTGTGAAAGGCTCAAGTCAACAACTTCTGTGGATAACTCACTACTATTGTGGACTGCTGGACTGTGTTGGATTGTTTTGCTGAATTCACGCACCTATAGTATTTAGATGCCAGTGGAATACCCATTTTTGACAGGACTAAACAAAAAAAGGGGATACAAAGGAAAGACCACTTTGTATCAGTATGCAGAATAATTAGGATAGATATACTGCTACTTTCACTTAATTCAATGAGAAGAAAGATTTGTACTAATAGTGTTTGGACAGGATATCCTGTCTGCATCTTATACTATGGATAACCACTAAGAAGATAACAATGCACAATGTATTAATTATTGAAACTGTCTTATTAATCAGTTTTGAAACTATCTCATTGCTATTTGTTTCTCAATAAAATAAAATTTATTAAAAAAAAAGAAAATAGTGTCATTTTCTGTGATAATAACTGAGGACATTTCCACCATTAGACCTGACAAGACAAAAAGAACTGAATAGATGCTTAGAGGGAACTTACAGAGACAGTCCCTAACTTCTGAACAGGAAACCAGCTGGCAGGTGCCAGTGTCTCTAAAGCAGCATATATATAATTGGTTCTAAGAGTGTTGGCACCACTGTCAACTGGAACTGGCTGCTGCTCCAGGGAAGCTGCCAGGGTGCAGACACTTTGGTGCAGCAATGCTACTGGGAATCACAAGCAGTGAGGAGGGAGCAAGTCTCTTCTTGTCTGCCTTTGAGACTCCTCCAAGCAAGGATCCAGCTGGCTGAGAGGAATGAGGTGTTCAGCCTGGCACTGTAAAGCAGAATACAAAAGAACAGATTTGAAATCAAGAGAAAAGAGCTTGCTCAGCAAGTCTTCTTTAAACTAACCATTTCAAATGCCACCTTCTCCATGAAGGCTTTCTTAATTTGCCCCCACTAGATGTGTTTTCCTCTGTGTTGCTTTCTTTGGGCATAATTCATACTTCTCTATGTACTACACTTACAGCTATATGTGTCCTAATATTTCCTCTCTCCCTTCTCCTGTTCCTCTCTATGCAAAGACACATAGGGGCTGACAAGATAGCTCAGCAGTCTAAAGCAACTGCTTAGGTAAGCTTGGGCAGGCACAGAGGACCTCATTTCAATCCCTGGTACCACATGCCACACCTGGCACGCCCTCAGGGTGGGCTGAGACAACCAAACACATGCACAAATCTTATACAGACACAAACATATTAGCAGGGCTGTGAGCAATGGAACAATGCATCCTCTTTCTTTATCTCCTGCGGTTTAGCAACTTGATGCTTAATGCATTCACTACTGAATTCCAAACACCTACAACTGAGACTAGGGTGTGTGTGTGTGTGTGTGTGTGTGTGTGTAAAATAACTAAATGAGTTACTGAGTGAATTTACTGCATGGCATGCCAGTCTAGAAAAGTTAAATTTAACTAACAGCAGGGGATTTTGAATATGGAAATGCCTTGGTTAAACAGTATGTCACCAAAAGAAAGTATCTTCACTTTAGAATAATTAAATCAATCTCAACTCAGAAAGCTCATCAGCATCTAAATCACTTTCTTTCTTCATTCTTATCTTCTTTGTAAAGAAGGTAAATGCCAAAATCTCACAGGTTGAAGGCAGCCCAAACCCTGAAGCCAGGGTTTGTCTCCCAACAACAAACATAGAGAAAGTGTTTTGCAACATGAACTAGTGGGAAAAAAGTATTTGAAAAAGACTTTTCCTGAAGAGATAAACATAGTATGTTATAAGCCAAACAAAAGAATGCTCCAAGCATTCCTGTGCAAAAAGACAAAATATTCCAAACCCTTGGATATCAGAGAGCCTAAAATACTCAGGCAGATTAATTTAATCGTTGTTCTGTTATTAATATGAAAGTACTTATCAGACACTAGCTAGTCGGCAGAATGGGAGTTTCTAGCACTGAGTCCATCCCAGTATCAATTTTAGCAAACATTCACATGCAAAAGTACCTTTACAGAGGTACAGATGAAGATTACAGCAGCTGGTAGAGCAAATATTTAAAAATAAGCACTGAATAAGTCATACTATATCCACATCTCCTTTCTCAAGTCCAGAGAGTACAACACAGAAAGCAGTACCTTCCAAAATTCACTGTGAATCCCAACACTTCAGTGACAGGACTCCATCCTGAGACACAGGCTTCAGACTCACCCTAACAATAAATCAATGCTTGTGATCTCAGGCTCTAGGTTAATCCACACAGACAAAGTTGCCCAGGCTGGTCCCTGTAAGCCCAGGGTCCAGGTCACCTCAGTACCACACTAGGCCCTAAAGACCAGGTACTAGGACTTCTCCCTGGATCCAAGCAGAAACCCTGCCCCTGGACACAGGAACCATTCTAGCCCCTCCCTGGACACAGAACTAAACCTAGCTTCATGAACTCAGTCAGGCATCGGTCTTATCCCAGCAACAGGGTAGCCCATGTGGACTATGGCACAAAGCCTGTCCCAGTGTCAATCTCTATGACACAGGCTTTTGCCCAGTCCTTACAGACAGAAGCATCAACTTGGTAGACCCTGTGGCTAGTCTCTGCAGACTCTGGCTCTAGGCTCACCTGTACAGAACCAGCTTTAGGCCTGCCATAGTGGACCCAAATACAAGGCCTTCCCCCATGATACAAGCAGCAAGATGCCTTCTGCAGACCCAGGAACCAGCCCTGGCTGCCTACTACCAGGTACAAGCCTGGTCCACCTGAGGACTATAGCCTCAAAGTTTCCATAGACCCCACATGTCACTCCACCATGAGTCTCCTTACAAACTGACCTTGAAGGCCTTCCTTGCCAATGCCAGTCTATAAGGACTGGAAAACATCTCTCCTTTTTAAAGTGTAAAGGCCATAGGATTATGCAAAATCTGAAAACATGACACTTCTCAAGAAACAAAGTAAGACACTAGTAACTAAACCTAAAGAAATGGAAATCTGCCAGGCATGGTGCCACTACCTGTAATCCCAGCACTTGAGAGGCTGAGGCAAAGAGAGCACTGTGAGTTCAAGGCTAGAGTGGGCTACAGGGTGAGTTCAAAGCCAGCCTGAACTATATAGAGAGACCCTGATTCAAAAGAAAGAAAGAAAGAAGAAAGAAAGAAAGAAAGAAAGAAAGAAAGAAAGAAAGAAAGAAAGAAAGACAGACAGACAACTATTTGATCCCAAAGAATAATACATGAGCAAATTTATAAATACAACAAAGGGATAGAAACTATGAAGCATAGCCACATTAAAAAAAAATCTGGAGTTGAAAAACACAACTACAGAGCTGAAAATTTTCATAGAAAACTTATAATTGAGTGGAAAAAGAAGAGGAAGAAGAAGGATTAGTGAGGTCCAAGGCACATCAATTTAAATCATACAATCAGAAAAGCAGAAAAAAAAATGAATGAAAAAGGCTGAGAGGCTATGGAACTGACAGGACACCATACAGCAAATCAATGTATGTTATGAGAGTCTCACAAAGACTAGAGAAACAGAAAGAACTAGAAAGCTTTTATAGATAAATAATGACAGAAAATATTCCAAGGCAGGAGAAGGAAACAAACATCCAGATCTATGAAACTCAAAAACCAAAACATTATAATCAAAGACAATTTTAAAAGTAACAAGAAACATATGAGTCAGTAGAGGGACCCTAAAAGATTATCAGAAGAATTCTCAGCAGCAACTTTGTAAGTCATGCAAAGGGGGGGGTGTGATATGCCCAAAGTACTGCACAATGCGTTTAAATAGGCATGTGCTAAAAAGTCTTCTAGGAGGGAGTGGGGATTTTCATGGTGTTGGGCATGCACAACATGGGTACAGACACACTGAAGCCAGAGGCCCCACCCACAATTTCAGAGACCTGTGACAGAGAGGAGCACAGTCCCTTGCAAAGAGGCAAGAAGCAATGTGGTTGTGTGGCAGGCACTGCCACACATTCCATCCAGGATGGCGTGTGCAAAGAAACAGTAACCCTGGGAAAGGCAGAGAGAGACAGTGTGACGCCAGTGGGAGTTACTGTCCATCCTCAGGAAGGGGCACGATACAATGGCTGGTTCAGGAAAATAAATCTCCTGAGGCCATTTGCAAGTCCAATGTCAGAAAGATAAACCCAAAGACAGAAAAAGGAGGACATTTATTGCTGAGAGCAAAAGGAGTCCATAAAAATAATAATCATAAAGTTGAGCCAGAGTTCATTGGGCAGGTCAGAGGTGGTGCCAGGAAGAAGGAGCAAAAGATAAGAAAGGAGCGGATCCTACCGTTCTACGCTTTACCTTCCTGACAGAAAACCTCCTTGCTTGGCCAGAACTACTTGTTGGCTAACTGGAGGGGTCACTAAGAGGTAATAAGACATAATTTCCTGGTATTAAAGGAAACTTCCAGGAAAGAAAAGCCTACATGTTCCCTCCCTCCCTTCCTCCCTCTCTCACTCTATCCCTGGGGTAAGACAGAATGGGCTGGCCCGAGCCCAGGCAAAGGAGAAGCTTTGTAGCAAGTGTGGGCCAATCAGGGGATGTGGTGGGATGAAGCTGAGCGTTCTAAGAGTCACAATAAATCAAGACCTTCAGCTAGGGCTGTTGATTCCTTGAAGACTTCCTTAGGCCCAGAAAAACACAAAACTAAAAATTGCAAAATGTAAAATCGCCTAGAAGGACTTTTTTTTTTTTGGCCACCTCATGATGACTTCAGGGCAGGTCTGGTTTGGCTTGAGGATCTGGGGATTGAAGCACAACATCCTGAGCCTGACTGATTTGTTTAAGCAGGCCCTTAAACAACTGAGCTAGACCCAGTCCTAGCACAGGTACGGTGAGTGTGTGGGAGAGCTTCTGGCTACCCTGCGCCAGCGGGACCTACTACTGGTACCAGCCCAGGCGCAGTGTGGGTGAGACCCTCTTCTAACCCCTTGGGACACACCCCACCACTCTGCAGCACCTCCCAAACCCCGCCCGCCAAGTAGAAATTTCTGCCATATTCCGGAAATCCCTAGACCCAGTCCTAGCCCAGGTCCAGTGAGTGTGTGGGACAGCTGCCTCTCCCCACTACTCCAACTTATCCCCTCCAGGCTCAGCTCAGGCCTGGCATACATGTCTGGGGTATAACCCTGCAGCTGCAATCCTTGCAGAGATTGTAGAGGATAGAACCACCCAGCTAGTCCAGGAGCAGAACATCTTGCGAGAGGGGCACAACAGGTTCACCCACAAGGGCAGCAGCAGGAAGGAGCTGAGCACAGCAGCCAGACCCAAGCCAGGCACAGCTGGATAAATCCAAACTTTGTAGATCTGCACCTGAACTTCAGTATGTGCTAAGGTTATAACTACAATGAAGATGCACAACAAAGGTCAGAAGACAGTGCTACACAAAATGACAAGAAGGAACAAAATGCAACCTCAGAACCCAAGCCCAACCGTAACAAGTACAGAGGACACTAACACAGAACAAACTGGGAATCACACAGCTGAAAGCAATGAATCAACACCTTCTGAAATTAAAAAAAAAAACAGTTGCAGAAAGGTATAGAGGAACTCAGATTGGAAATAAAAAAAGAAATCCCTGAATTAATAACATCTGCAACAAAGAATCAAATGCAGAAACATGGAGGAAACCCAATGACCACCAGAACAAGTGCGTAGGACACTAGCCCAGCTCAAACGCATGAATTCATAGCATCGATAGTAAATAAGCAACAGCAGAAAGATATAGAGAAAATCAGAGTGCAATTCTTTTCTGAAATGAAAAAAGAATTCTCAGAACTCATAGCATCTGAAGTAAAGAAGCAACTACAGAAACAAAGGGAGGAAACCCAATCAGAAAAAAAAAAAAAACAATGCAGTAAAAGAATATATAACTGCTTCTAAAGAAGACATTGATAAAAAAAAATAGAGGGGATTAGAAAAATGATGGAGTCCTTGAATGAACAGTACAAGAAAGAAATAGATGGCATGAAGCAGAGTCAAAGAGATATAGAGGAAATTAAAATCTCATTCACAAGCTTGCAAAACCGTTTAAGTGAATGTGAAGACAGAGTTTCAGATCTTAAAGATGCTGGTGCAGCTAGGGAAAAGGTAAGAAAGGATCTCTTAAAAACAACGAGGATGCAGGAAAGAGTAATCCATCACCTGCAAGATGATGCAAAGACGAACAATGTGAGACTAATGGGCATCAATGAGAAAGGAGTCAGCACAAATGACATTAAAAAAATATGGGCA
>NW_004524593.1:6224235-6225966 GCF_000260255.1 Octodon degus | reverse complement strand
AGTCACATGGAGAGAAAACATTCTCTCAGGCTTTCACAGAGAGCACATTGGCCAAGCAATGGCCATGACTCATCCTCATGGGTGACACTGACAAAGGTTCTACAATCTGAGGTACAGGACCTCAGGATTAATCCTGATGGGATTTCACTGACCTTATCAGACCCAAAAGCTACAACTCTTGTTGCATAGGTCCTGCTTTACCTTGGTCTTAACCATTCAGCAGAAAAGTATAAAAACAAAATATAAGAAGTAAAGCCATGCTGTTATGTTGAGCTATAGGGAACTCAGGTCAACAATTTCTGACATTGCCAGTCAAGCAGAAGACCCAATACTATTATGGGCTACTGGACTCTTTTAGAATATTTTGCTGAGTTTACACACCTACAACATTCAAATAATGGAACTTAACAAAAAAAGGGGGATCGATTTTGTATCTTTGTATTCAAAGTGGTTAGGATAGATATATAGTTACATTCTCTTATTGAATAGAGTGATTTGTTCTGATGGTGTTTGTAAATAGGATATCATGTCCACATCTTGTACAGCAATTAGCCACTGGGAAGAATATATGCAATGTGTTGATTATTGAAACTGTCCTACCAATTTGATTTGAAACTGTCTCATTGCTATTTGTTTATCAATAAAATTATGGGAAAAAAAGAAAAAATATATACACAATCAAATTCCAAAAAAAAAAAATTAACCATATGGTTAATATTTATTTCCTTAAGAATTTCCTAGAATTTCTAGCTCTTTCCAGCCGGCGCCGAGCGATGGGCATCTCTCGGGACAATTGGCACAAGCTCCGCAAGACCGGGGGCAAAAGAAAGCCCTATCACAAGAAGCGGAAGTATGAGTTGGGGCGCCCTGCTGCCAACACTAAGATTGGCGCCCGCCGCATACACACAGTCCGAGTTCGAGGAGGCAACAAGAAGTACCGAGCCCTGCGGCTAGATGTGGGAAACTTCTCCTGGGGCTCTGAGTGTTGTACTCGAAAAACAAGGATCCTTGATGTTGTTTACAATGCGTCCAATAACGAGCTGGTCGGCACCAAGACCTTGGTGAAGAACTGCATTGTGCTCATTGACAGCATGCGTACCGACAGTAGTACGAATCCCACTATGCACTGCCCCTGGGCCGAAAAAAGGGGGCCAAGCTAACTCCTGAGGAGGAGATTTTAAACAAAAAACAATCAAAGAAAATTCAAAAGAAGTATGATGAAAGGAAAAAGAATGGCAAGATCAGCAGTCTTCTGGAGGAGCAGTTCCAGCAGGGCAAGCTTCTTGCTTGTATTGCATCAAGACCAGGCCAGTGTGGCCGAGCAGATGGCTATGTGCTAGAGGGCAAAGAGCTGGAGTTCTATCTGAGGAAAATCAAGGCCAGGAAAGGCAAATAAACCTTCCCTCCTGGTTTAATTCATGTAATAAATGTGTTTATTGTTCAAAAAAAAAAAGAATTTCCTAGAATTTCTAGATTTCTGAAACTCTGTTGTTTCTTGATTGTATTTAAAGCAGTCAAAATCCTGGTCCACACTCTGTTTAGATTATTCTTGCTTTACCCTTTGTAAAATATAACTACAAATAATTTAAACTCATGTCACATAAAGTTAAAATCAGCTGAACCGGCTGGAGAGATGGCTCAGTGGTCTAAAGCACCTACTTGGAACAAGCTTGGCAAAGCACAGGGACCGCAGTTCGATCCCCCAGCACCACATGCCAGCCAGCCCCGCCC
>NW_004524593.1:6208346-6224080 GCF_000260255.1 Octodon degus | reverse complement strand
GGCCCCCAAAACTTTTTTTTTTTTTTGCAGAACCAGAGATTGAACTCAGACCCTTGCACTAGCCAGGGAAGCACTTATTCCACTGAGCCATCTCCATAGCCAAAATCACCTAGAAAATCTTCCCAAACCTTCATGAAGTCTGTAATGATCAGCCTATCTGAGGAACTCTAGGGCTCCCTGCTCTGTAATGCTCTGATTCTCCCCAAAGTTCTAGTCTCCTTTCCAGAGAAGCCAGATAATAAGCAGGCTGTGTAAACAGTGTTTCTCTCTCTGATATTTATTACAAGCCACCTATGGAATTTGAAAAGCAGAGAACTGAAGTCAGTAGACAACAAAAGACTGGGAGTTGGGCATGGTGGCCCATGCCTATAATCCAAGCACTTGGGAGGCTGAGGCAGGAGGACCATTGGGAAGTTGAGATGAGCCTGGGCTACAAAGTGAGCTCAAGGCCAGCCTGAGCTGCATAGTATGACCCTGTCTCAAAAAGACAAAGGAAGGAAGGAAGGAAGGAAGGAAGGAAGGAAGGAAGGAAGGAAGGAAGGAAGGAAAAAAGGAAGGAAGGAAAGAAGGAAGGAAGGGTAAAAGGAAAGGGAAAGGGAAGGGAAAGGGAAAAGAAAAGAAAAGAAAAGAAAAGAAAAGAAAAGAAAAGAAAAGAAAAGAAAAGAAAAGACTGTCCACATAGTAGTGGCTGTTCTCTCATCTTCCCACAAGAAACTCTTCCTCAGCACTCACACCCTGAGGAAGGATTTCTCAGCCTTCTTAAATCTCTTCGAGTACTATTAAAAGTAAAAGAATTTCACATCATACTCCAGTTGCTAATTTTTCAATGAGTCATTTAATTAAAACATATAGATTGAGCCCCAAAAGAGCAATGGGAAAATGGGCAAGGATGGTCCTTGTATTGAAGAAATTGACTACCTAACAGTTGAGATATGGTAGAGTTACACAACAGTTTAGAACACTGTAAAACTGATTAAAAAGTTGGGTGTTTTTTTTTTTTTTTTTAAGAGGAGAGTTTGGTGGAAACTGAACTACTAGGCAAAATTAATCATTTCTGTTTTGGGCTCCTTTTTGCATCACAAGGACTGGAGGGCTGAACATTATATTCCTAATCCTTCCTGGCACTTAGAGCTTGTGGACAATGGAGACTTCACCAGTGAGATAGACTCCTGGGCTAAGACTGCAAAGGGAAGCAGAGGCTGAGTGTGTGTGGCTGTGCTAGCAAGTGAACACGGGTGTGCCCAAATGTGTCCCCAGCAGCTGGGCTCGGTCCCACCCACCCCTGCTTCATGGGTTGCAAGCATCTGCAGTGGTAGCAGCAGCCCCCTACTCCCTGAATGATGCGTAGTTCTAAGGCTTCTATTGCAAGCATCTGTTTCCCAGTGTTGCATCCATTTCCTCCAGAAGTAAGGTCAGTTTGTGCTTCCTGTACTAACGAATGAATGACCTAGATTACAAATGAGTGATATAGATATAGATATAGATATAGATATAGATATAGATATAGATATATATCCTGGCTTTCTTTGAAGCATCAAACCTATAGCTAATCTACAGACCTCTAAATATCCACTGCTTCAATATCTTTCATGTCCTATTTCTATCACCCAGTTCCTTGACACTGACTTTAGCCCCTCTGGCCTAGGCCGTTGAAGTAGTGTCTGGGGTTTCACTCTGCTTGATTCTAGCCAGTACCACGCACTCTAACCTCCACACAAATCAGATTTTGTCTCATTTTATCACAGTTCTTGAGTGGATCACCTTAAACCCAGGCAATGTATCCCAAACATAAAGAGCCCCCCCCCCCCCATCATGCATCCGACGCATGTAGCTCATTCTCTACTATTCCGGTCCTTAAGGGCCCAGTGACACTGAATAACTGCAGCTTACTCTGTCGGGTTCTCCCATTGCTCTAGACATTTGGGCACATTTTTCCCTCTGTTTGTTGTCTGTTCCACCCTGCTATATAGCCAGTAAATATTTATTCTTCTTTCAAGACTCAGTTCCTCTTCTTTCTCTCATTTCCTCTGGATGCTATTCTTATTCTTTCCCCAGATAAACTTAGATGCTTCTTCCTAAACTCTGGTGCTACACTGAATCATACTTCCTCTGTCACGTTTATTATACCTGCTTATTAGACTGCGTGTTTCCAGGTGGAAGGTATTGTGCCTCCTCATTGCTGAACTCTGAGAAACTGTCAGAATGCTTGACACATGGTAGGCAGTCACTAAAGTAGAGAGAATGAAAGAAAGGAGGCAGGCCGAGGGGAGCTGCAAACAGTGAGCCAAATGAAAGTGCAGAGGAAGAGACAGAAGAGCTCCAGGGGTAAGGTTCAGTGCTTTCCTTCCCACTGTGTCCTTGGCGTTCACCAATTTTACAACTATCAGCTATAAGAGGAAGCCCAGTCCTCAGGGGAGGTCCTCCTAAGTTTCTAGAAATTTCATCTATTGGGACAACAAAGCCTTTCTTTATAGCCCAGGTGCATGGCCTTTGTTCATATATTCTGTAGTTTCAAAGCAAAAATAAATAAAAGGACTTATTGTTCCATTCTCTTAATCTCCCAAGGGCTTCACCTTACAGCTCAGGTGACCGTGTCAGTCAGTTTTTGTGTTTTGGAACCAGCTGGGGGACCTTATTCATGCTTTCCCCTACCTTTGTCTTGTGTTGCACCCTCCCCCCATTCTTTTTTTATTCCTACTACACTCAATCTTTCTCTTTTGGGTTTTACTAGGGTTCTACACCATGAAAAATACAAAGCAAAAGGAATTTCTACTTTAAGGATAATAACTCCTCCCCCTTTCTCAATTTTTACACCGAGACATTATTAAAAGTCATTTATTTTCTTCCATATTTGGAGAACTGCTGGTTTTCTGGGAAGGGGAAAGTGCGTAACGGAGAGGTAAGGCCCTTTACAGACGTCATTCAATTATTTCACATGAAAGTTTGATTTCTGTTTCTGATGCTTTTATTTGTTAGCTTAGGAATCTTTTCAAATCATGGGTGTCATAGCTTCGATTGCAATTGAAAGCACTGAGCCGATTATCTTGAAGCTTCTTCTTGCCTTTACATTCATGGACTTCTATTTCATCTTTTAACAGCAAACATGGTACAAGTTATGAAGATGAAGTGATAGTGCATGTCTGTGTCTCTTTATATTGAGGTGAGGATACGGATACATAGACCTGGGCGGGTAACCTCTAAGGGAGAAGCTCTAAGCACTGAAGATTTCTCTGACCAAGTTCTTTCCAGATGTCCCACAGGCATCAATGGGCAAGAAAGTGGCGATCATCGTAGCTGGTGTTGGTGGCTTGGCTGCCATCTGTGCTGTCTGGAGGAGGCACAGAGCCCACCTGCTGTGACAGGGACAATGAGGTTGGAGGCCTGCGGAGATTCTTGGTGAGTGGCTCATCTCTAAAACAGTTGAGGTAGGGATAAGGGCCACAGTATGAATCCAACCTGTCAATTCCAGTTCAAAGCCAAAATCCAGTTCACGGACGCTCCAGATCTAGAAAGTAGAATCTTACCTGATAGATTACTAATATCTGACTACTCAAAACTACCTCCTGCCAGCTAGCCTGGTCCTGAGAAGGACATTGCCAGCTCCTCAGGCATTACCATCAGTATGGTAGAGTCCAGATCTTGGGGCTGTAAAAGTTGCTTGTGTCAGCAATTAGCTAAGATTACACCCCCACCCTGCCATGTGGTTAAAAACCAATCTGTCATTTGTTGCTCTTAAATCATCATAATAGGATAGAAAGAAGATAAACAAGAAAAACCCTTGGATTGAGGTCAGAAGTTTTTCTTTTTTTGCAGAATCGGGGATTGAACTCTGGCCCTTGTGTTTGCCAGGCAAGCACTTATTTTACTGAGCCATCTCCCCGGTGCCAAGTTTTTCTAGATTAGCCCTTAGGTTCCCTAGGAAGATATATTATAGGTAAGTTGTTTTTCTCTCTTCAGTACTTGAAATATTCACTTGTTAGATGCAGAGCCCAGAAACTAGGTTACATTTAATTTGCTTTTCAGTTCTAATGGCTATGATTCCATAACTGATTAATCTCTATTGGGCAGACTTAAATTATTGTCCATGGTGTGTATAGTTACTGGATAGTCCATCAATTCTAAATCCAGAGAGGAGTTTGAGGGTTTTGGTAATTTGTTCTCATCGTTATAGAAATATAACAGGTAATCAGGTAATATTTAATAAAATCAGTTAAGATTCAGCTCTGGAGAAAAGTCTAGCTTTTCTGCCCTGAATTTGCTAGTCATTGTCATTAGACATAAATTATACACATATGCCCTAAAGACCTTAGTTCCACATCATACATTTTGAAGTAACTTACCTCTGCTTTGGTCCCAGTTATTCCAACATGCAGTTAGTCCCTCTAATACACTATGGCAGTGAGTATTTAGGACACACTTGTACTCATTTCAAATGTTATTTTGTTTTTGTTTTTGTTTTTTGTTTTTTGTTTTTTTGTTTTTTTGTTGTTTTTTTTTTTGGCCGTGTAAAACCAAAAGTATTACATAAGGTCATTAGTCATAATTTTCTATTAGGAAATCAAAGTTAATTTTTACAAAGAATTGCATTTTCTTTATTTCTATCTGCTCAGGAAAATATGATTCCCTTAGACTGAACCTGCCAGCTCATAGGTAACAACAAAATGCCTGAGAATGTGAGTAGAATTTTGTGCAAGAGAAGGGATGACCACTATGCAACATAAGCATGTGACGTAAGTGGCTTTTACTCCGTTTGATGAAATAAATCATTAAGTCCACAATCCTTTGATAGCAAGTAGGCAAAACTCATTTGATAGTAAACTTTTCTTGAAGTGATAAGATAAAAAACTATGAGTTGATCTGATATGAGGCTAAGCCCTGCTTTGAGTTATTATGTAGAAATTTTATTATATTTGATTACAGGTTGATGTCCAGATCTTAGTGTCATACAAAATGCACACATTAGAAAGTTTATCTGCAGTGTGTACTAAGAATTTCAAATAAAGGATTAGAAAATGTTATAAGATTGAGCTTGATAACTGGCTACTTAGTGGGCAAGGTCATGAGCTTCTAGAATTACACTGCTGAAATCTTAGACAATCAAGGAAAAACTCTACAGATATAGCTAGCACTTAGCTAAACCTTGAAAAATGATCTCAGACAAAAAAGGTAGAGGGTCACTGTGTGATACAATTCTAGGGAGTATCATTCCCATCCTAAACAATGAATGCCAGTCCACATATCTACCCAGTGACCAGTACGCTAGAATCAGTACCAGGCAGGACCAGCACTCCATGAAAGGTACCAGAAGGCAATGAACACGCTGCATTCAGGGGAGAATCCGTACGTTAAACAGTTCTACCTAAGGGAGCATTAAGATCACAGGTAAGTAAGGTAGAAAGACACACTGGTTTTCACAAGAGGAAGGCTCTGTTTTCCATAAGGCCATATGAAAAAAAAAAGACCTAATGGGCATGTGAACACATTCCGATGCCCCAAACTTGCACTTCCTTTACACACCCTAATCCTTCTTTGCAAAGGAAAGTGGCCTGAGCAAATATATAATTGGAGAAGATTTTTGAAAAATGTGTTACATAAGCTTTCCTCTTGCAGGCCTCTGCTAGGTAGAAAGTTTGCTGGAAGACAGAAACCTGACCGTCCTGAACTGTTCACTATACGCTTTACCTGAGAAATAGAAAACAAATGGGATTCGAAAACTAGCAGAATGAATGGCAGCAGGTTTTAAGTTTCACGCACTGATATAAAATTGCTCAACAAGCAACAACTTAGTATCATTTTGATTCCAAAAGAGGAATACAACAGAACCGGTACCATCTGGAATGTTTCCCACTCCTTCATTTATTCGCTCAGTAAATTCATAATGAGTAAATGGTGTGTAGGATACCATGTTAGGCAGAACTGTAGGTAAGACACATACAAAGAAGCCAACATTTTGAAAGCAGAGGGAAAAATAGAATTAGAAATAATAATAACAAGTTGGAACCATGATAGCTGCCTGCAATCTCAAGTGCTTGGGAGGCTGAGGTAGGAAGATAAGTTCAAGGTCAGGGCAGCCAATTTAACAAGACCCTGTCTCAAAATTTATAAAGGACTTGCCGCTGTAGTTCAGGGGGCGCTGCTGGCATAGGTGAGGCCCTGAGTTCCATTCCCAGTACCACAGAAAACAAAACAAAATAAAAGCGCTATAACCAAAATGAATACATGATGATGGCAGTATGAATAACAGGAGGCTGCAGAGATGATCTGACAGTAGAAAGAAGAAAAGGAAACATAATGATGGAATAACTTTTAGACCGGAGCTTGAAGAAATATTTAGATCAGCATAAATGATACAGATGTGTAAAGGTGAATTATTTAAGAAAATCAAGACAAACTGCGGAAATGCATGAAAATGTCTTGAACAAGCTTCTGATCTTACCCTCAAGTTACCCAGGTTCTAGACAGAAAGATGAGCGACACATAGAGTTGCAGTCCTAGACAGAGTGATACGTGCCCACAGCTCCTTGGAGCTCCAGTTCTAGGTTAGGGTCTCAGATCCAGGGACAAATTCAAAGCTCAGCTTCTTCCTTGATAGCTCTAACCTCTACACATATCAAAATAATGAAAGTTCATGTTCTCTGGAGTGATTGTCTGTTATGTAATCCATTTGCTTTTCCTTAGTTTAAGGAACTGCCTTTAAGAGAAAATTCCATGTTCTTCTCTCCTCATGTTAAGATTGGCTGGAGACAAGGGGTGAAAGAGCGGAGACTTGTTCAAACTATCCTGTTCACCAGAGTAGACACTCTTATCTTTTAATCAGTCCAGAGTCCACAGCTCAGCCATCCCTGCTTCCAAGGGACAGCTGAGAAACCTTCTTTGGACCACTCCTGCTTCTCCACACCATCAACAGAAGGCAGCAGCTGTGTGGAAAAAGGGACTCAGACTTGAACATCTGCCCGCTGCAGGCCTTGGAGCTTTTTCTGATCTTCATAAAAATTTCAAAATGAGTCTAAGAGGGCCAAAAATCTTTGAAATTTATGAAAAACATAGCAGCCATGAGTAGACAAAGATTATATTTTCAACTGGAGGAGAAACCCCTCCCTCCCACAGACATAATCCTTTCAAATCTTTCCAGAACATTCTGTCTCTATCTTCCAGGGTTTAACTAGGATGGGAGAAAGGTAGATGTCTAGAGTCTTGCAATATGACATCCCACCCCTTTCCTCCCCTGCACAAGCAATCCTTCAGGCCTTCGAGTCGCAGATGCCACCAACTTGTAGGTGGATTTTCAAGGCAGCACACTGTGTACACTTTTATCCTGCCCTTGCAACAGGGAGAAAATATTTCCTTTCAATTTAACTTTCTGCTGCTTTTTAAAAAGAAGCCACTTTGCTAATACACAATGGTTTTAAAATAAGTGCCAGCATGGTCTAAAGCTCCTGGCTCCCCGTGTTTCTTTGGTAGAGTGAATATCAATAACCGCTGAGTTGAAGAGTCCCTCAAGTCCCTCATTCATTCACATCATAGCAGTGGCTCCTGAAGTGTCATTCATGGACCAACAACGTGAGCATCACCTAGAACTTCTTAAATGTGAGTTCTCCTGCCCCACCTCAGATGAACTGAATCCAAAGTTTTGGAAATGAGGTTCAGGAATCTGTTGTAAGGAGGTGATCCTGACAATGTCAAATCTAGGAGGTTACTTCGTAGAGAATACTGTTGCTGATGAAGAATTTGTTGATGCCACACATGCACCAAGCAGAAATTCACGGCTTCCTTTGGAATATTTTTATTGCTGCTTTAAGATGAGTTATGGTGGTGCCAGAGGGGTGGGGGATATAAAAGGCTGCAAAATCAGAGTTGGTACTAGGGTTTTTGAATAAGTAGTTAAATGAAGAGATCTAGTACTAGGTATGACATGAAGGTCTTTCTGCTCCATATCTCACTGAAAACTTTTAATTTTTAACATTAAAAGGGTTTTATTTGAGCTGGGAAGATAGTTCAGTAGAATAAGCATTTGCCTGGCAAGTGAAGTATCTTGAGTTCAATCCCTGGTACCGCAAAAAAAAAAAAAAAGGTTCTAGTCAACCAGTAATTGAATATTGTTTAAAAGGCACTTCACTCCTGACTTCAGTTTAAAGCTTTCTTATTCTTTCTAAGACACCCACAAGAAGGCAGAGCCTTACCAGTCTGTATGACCCACATATCTAAAGAAACGATGTGGGGCCAGGGAGATGGCTCAGTAGAATAAGCACTTCCTTGGCAAGCACAAGGATCTGAGTTCTATCCCCAGTTCCACCAAAAAAAAAAAAAAAAAAAAAAAGAAAAGAAAAAAAAAAGGAAAGAAAGAAAGTGCTTCCCAGACTTCCTATACCCTGGTGATTAACCAAAATGCAAGCACCACAGCCAGCTCCAGGAGTACATCAAGACATCTGCTTGAAAAAAATAACTTTTAAGATACATACATTTTGAGGCAGGGGCCTGGTATGTGTGTCATTGCTATTAGTGTGTGTATGAATTAGAGAAGAGATAAGGATACGACACCCTTTGTAGAAATCAGTGCCAAATGTTTGGATGAGTCTAATCAGATTATAACATATTCACTCATGACTTTTCCCCCAGGATTCATTCTCTGTTAGACTCTGGGAGTTTTTATAATAGCTTAGAACATGCTGGAGCCAGCTGTCTCATGTGATGCTTTGGAAATAATCCAACCTTTTGTAGCCCATATTCAAACTTCTGTGGGTTGAATGTCAGCAAGTTGAGATTCCAACAAATGTAGTACTTGTTAGGAATTCTGCCCCTATTAAAAGAGTAACAATTTAAATGTGCAACCTGCATCTTTCATTTACTTACTTTATTAGATTTCTCTATATAAGTCTGAAGAGTTATGACAGTACTATAAGTGATGATATTGCCTTAAATGTCTTGAAACCCTTAGCCCTTAATTAACTACTATCTAAATGCAAAGTACATACATATAGTAGAGAAACACTCAGCAAAAGTATGAGTTCATGTTATAGTTAATTATTTTACCTGGAAGATGCAAGATTATTATGAAAATAAACTTTTCAATTGTTATATTCATTTATTCATTTCATTCATTCACTTAATTTACTTATGATATTCCAAATGCCACACATTACCTCAATTTACATTAGCAATTTCATTCAACATTAATAAAGGTCCTAATAAGGGCTTGTTGTTTTGCCATGTGCTATTGGAGACCAAAATAAATAGGTGGAGATAATGGTGTTACACTATCAAATGCATGGGACAATTTAAATCCAAAGAGAATAAAATCTGGTATGGTTTATAAACAAAATAATGCTATAAAAATTATGAAGCAAAAACCAATGTTTGGGAAAGGATACTTTTCAGAAAAGATGATTTTTTTTTTTTTAGTTTACTTAATAGTTGTTTCAGACAAGTGATTAATACAAGTAAAATTAGAGGTAGAAAAGTGCTCCGTTTGTCTGGAGTACAGTGAGAAAAGCAACCTGGCTGGGAGGGAGGTGGGCTGCTAAGCGCACCCAGGGCCACACACATCAGCAAGTCAGTTTGCTCTGTGGCTTTCAGAAATAGTGAGCTGCTCTGCGACCACGTATAAGAAGCAAGTGTGGGATGGGCAGGCGCAGAGCTGATGCGGTAGAACCAGTCATCAGAGCTCGCTTCACCCTTTCGACCCTGAGGCCTAGTTCAGGAAGCCTGACTCATATTCCAAAACAGTTCCTAGAAGCAGAGTGAATCCACCCACCTTCTGAGCAAGGAAAGGAGGGAGGATGAGGAAAGGATGCTCTCCCAGCTAACCCCACTGCTTTTTAGAAACCCTCCCAGATTGTGTATTTATAGCTCAGTGGCGTCTCAAGTTGCACAGGAGCCTGAGATACGTGTATCCCTTTGAGGGCACATGGTCACACCAAACAAAATCAGGGTTTCCCAGTAGGGAACACAGGAAAATGGGTATTGGGAAGGCAGTTAGCAGTCTCCATCCCAGAAGAGTTTATGGGAATATAAAAAGTAAGACTAAGCAAGAAAATGAAACAAAACTTACAGATCTTTGGTTTTGTTTGTTTATTTTTAATCTTTTATTTACTTATTTGGTACAGGGTTTCACTAGGTAGCTCAAACTCATAGTGATCCTCCTGTCTCAGCCTCTAGAAGTGTGCCACTATGACCCGTTTTGCTAGTTGGCACTGCATACAGTTCCAGGAATCGAACCCGGGTCCTTGCATTCACCAGGCAGGTGCTTGGACTGCTGAGCTATCTCCCCAGCCCCTGGACTTTTAATCATAGCATTAAAAATGTAGAATACGTCCCAGATACAGGGAAATAACTGAAGTAACTTTGAGCAGAAAGCAAGAAATCAATGTGGCATTTTTGAAAGTTTATTTTGACAAGCAGGCTGAAGGATGACTTGTAGATAATTGGCAGCTGGAGGCTGGCTTCTCATCGACTCTGACAGCCATCCAAGCAAGGGAGTACAAGCTTTTGAACCAAGGCAGTGCTATCGGTCATGAAAGGGAAGAGAGAAATGATGAGATCCCAAGATAAACAGTTGTTTAGACATAAGGGAAGGTTGGAGTAATAGCAAGCAAAACAACTTTTTGGTTTGAAGCCCAAGTGGATGGGAGATTTGTGGGACCTTGCAAAGAAATAAGAAAGCTGAAGCTTCACTTCAGATAGAAATGTTCAGCTAGACTTGGTAGCGGAAGGGATCAGACTGGACGTATGCAAATGTTCCTACTAGGGAGGTTGTGCTTATTTCCAAGGGACAGTGTTTACGCAGAACAAAAGAGGAACCAAGTAGCAAACTTTGAGACATGCTCATAAGTAGAAAGAGGATGGGATCCGAGAAGGAAGAAGCCATGCAGGTGTACAGCAGCAGCGGGCCAATGGTACAGATTTGCTATATAGCATGACTCACGACACTGCTGTGTTATTTACCCCGGTATCAACTAATTGTATGTCAAGAGCTCAAGATAACCCCGAGAGTAATTTTCTGATGAGCCCTAAAGATCACTGAAGGTTTACTGTGACTCCTATTTTATTATCTTTCTATACATTCGTAAGTGAACAGGATAGCTCATAATAATTTCCTCCACAGAAATACCATAAGAAAGAAAAAGACCATATAATTACAAACAGAAGAACTTTTTTCTCTTTTTTTAAGCCCTGGCTTGCAGTTAAAAAAAAAATGTCCCAGTTTCTTGGACACTGGCCAAAGGGTTGTTGTTACTAAAAAGAATGGGAAACAGGAAACTGCTATTTTTGATGTTGTAATGATTTGTTCAGGATATCATGTGTATGTACCCCAATCTGCCAAGTGATTCTTTTCCTGATAACTTTGAAAAACATAGATAATCTGGGGGACTTATATATAAACATTAAGCATTAAAATATTTTTCTATTATACATAATAATAGTTCTTAGGATACCAGAGATCCTAAAGAGAAAAAAGTTTAAATCTGCTAATGTGCTAAATATAGTAAATAACTTCAAGGCAGATCACAGACAGACACCAGTCTTTATGACAGTAACTCAAATATAAGTCCTGCAAATACATGGGATCTCTGAGTAGAGATACATTCAAAACAGGAAAATCCAGCTAGCAAAAAATTTGAAGGGTGGCACATTTTCTTGTTTATAGGGAAAACTTAAGGTCCTAGTTTCTTCTTCATCCACAATGTGCAAATAAATATTAGCAATATAGTGAGTATTGTGTGCACACTTTCGTGTGTACAGAGTAGCACACTCATTACAAGCATCAAACAAAGAAAACACATGTGAGACCTCCCCATGCCCCATTCTTTCATTCTTTCCTGACAAATAGAATACTACTTTCTTAAGAATAGAATCCCATCCCTAGGCATGACGTTCATAGTCCAAAATATATAACAGAGTGGTGGTATAGAAATAAAAGAAGGTCTTGATGTTATTAGGTAATATATTTAGTGTTTATGTGTGTGGGACCAGAACTGCTAGATTCAACTCTTTATTTTACTAGTTCCTTACCATTTAAGTTCTTTGTTCTACTTCGTGTTTCTTTCCTTCTTTTTTCTTCCTTCTTTCTTTTCTTTCTTCCTTCCTTCCTCTTCTACAGCACTAGAGATTGAACTCAGGACTTTGTACTTTTCCAGCCCTTTTTATCTAATTTTACAACAAAATCTCACTAAATTCCTCAGGCCTCCTTCAAACTTATGATCCTCTTGCCTGTTGGGAGTGGCTGAGACTGGAAATCGGTCCTAAGTATGAGGTCAGGACAAGGCCACAGTGCCTAAAGCAGGCAAGCTACTTCAGTCTTAAGAAAAGCAGCCTGCCTGGTCAATTTCAGTCATTAGTCATTGGGCAACCTTGTGTCTCATGATGCAAATGGTGCAAAGGTATAAATAAATGCCACTACCATTGCTCTTCATGTCCTTGCTCATCAGGTATATAGGACTCCACCTGACCTCAGCTATTATCTCTCATCTTTATTTTCTAAATTCCCCACCAGGGAATTCTTCTCCCAGGCACCACTGAGAGATCAACAAGTCCCTACACTTTCCTCAATTTCTTGACGGGCTAAGATCACAGGCATGTACCACCATACCTTTGTTAATGTCTTCATCTTTTAAAATAGGGATATCAGTATCTACGGATGTTAACAGGAGCAGCTTTTTAATTCATGTAAGGTATTTAGTATAGACTCTAGTGTATAGTGAGTACTTAATAATTAATATTACCTATGATTATTGTTGAAATATAAATTAATGCTGCACTTTAAAAATATGTTAAGACACCAAAAGTAATTATCTGGGGTCTTAATGTTAGTAACCAATACAAAGATAAATGCATTTCCATCAGGGAATTGCTTAACTCAGAGTGAGCAGAGGTTGAAAAGGCACAGTGAGGAACTGAGTCTTCACAATTTGTGAAAATCAACTCAAACCACTCTTAATTTTCCACTTAGGATTAAAGCAATTACAAGACAACTACCTGCATAGCTGAGATTCTAAAGGTTCAGAGCCCTTCAAGGGAAAAAGGGTTCTTGTGACTGGCCTGGAGACCTCCGGTTGTGACACTGCTGTTGAGCTCAGCTGTCTGGCTTCCCAGGTATATAACACAGAAGGCTTGAGAAAATAAACCTAGACTAGAGCTATGTTGCTAAGCCATCAGCAGCCTAGATACCAGGTAGGTGCTGTTGCTGTGCTGTATCTCTTGCTTTAGATGCTCCTTAAAGCAAGGGGAGCTTAGGGAATTCTCTGTGAGAAACAAAGTGACGGGGCTCATGCTACAAAGGAAGTACATTGTGCTGTAACCAGAGATAAGTATATGAATGTGTAAGTGCAGATGTATATGTACATTTTTGTTTTAATGTTATGTTGATAACCTCTAAATCCAAACCTCCTAAACTGATACTGTCTTTACTTATTTAATACCATTGCTTATTACCTACATGAAAGATACTGTTCTTAGCACTCTGAAGTTCTGGAACATGCACACAATTAGGCTTTTACTATGATTTATTCATTCAACAGTAAGAATTCAACACATATTGGGTACTTTTTATACGTCACAACCATGTTAAGATGAAAATGCAGTCATGAGTTACAGTAGCCCGTGACTTCAAGGAGCAGTCAGTGGGTGGAGATGGGGTGAGAGGTGCTCAACCAGCCATAAAAGGAATTAATGGTCTTGCACTGCAATTAGGTATGGCAACAGTAAAGAGAATTTAATTTAACCTGGATAAATTCAAGGAAAGCTTCTTAGACAGCTCCAAGCTGAATCATACATGACCAGTAAACCCTAAAGACATTTTAGAGAAGCAAGCACTCCATAAATAAATTATTATGTGGATTTAAAGCAAAGCTAGGGGCCGGGGAGATGGCTCAGTGGAATAAGTGCTTCCCTGGCAAACGCAAGGACCTGAGTTCAATCCTTGGTTCCACAAAAAAAATAAATAAATAAATAAATAAAAAATAAAATAAAGCAAAGTTCACTTGAGTTATCACAAAAATAGTTAGACACCACAGCCAGCATGTTTTGGGGCTGAGGTCGCTGCCACCTAGGATTGGCTTTTGTGCAGGGAAGACTGGAAAAGGAAACACGAAAGAACAGTGAGTCTGAGGCATTTCCTTGGCCTGATTTCCTCTAGAGATTTACCTGTTTTTCCCATTTGGCCCACCTACTTCTACCACCCACCACTCCTAGGGTTCACTTCACTGGCTGGCCTCTAGCAGACCTACTATATTATTCTATGAGCGCGTGAGGAGTCCACCTGCCCCAGCTGAATACAGAGCCATCTCGTTCTGTGGGGTAAGGTTTTCATTCTTTCAGCAACTCTATGCAAGGTCACTGGCATAGTAAGAGGGAAGTCTTGTTTGCCTTTATCTCCTTCCAAATGTAGATTTTTCCTTGAGATCCAGTTCTTACAGTGTTTTCCTACCTGGTTATGGAGGGAAATTTACAGAAGCATCCAGAGAGTTGCTAAGAGTGTCTGCTTAGTTCCTATAGGCTGATGCCACAGCCTGCACTGCCTCTCCCTCCCAGGTCATGAGCAATACCAGAAGTGGCTCCTGGGTCCTGAGTTGGGCTCGAGGGGATGGCTGTGCTTGGGATATGATGGGTGTTCCCCTTTTTGTATCTCTTCTCCACAATGTCCTTCCTTCACTTGTCTCTGGTTGCTTATATGACAAGAAGAGGAACACGTACATAGTTTAAGCATGAGAACCATAGCCTGGTTGTTTGAAATGGGTATTGCAGATAATTCATATTTTATGATTGAAAAAATGTAAAGCACTGGTTCAAATAAATTCTTTCTCCTTTTCTTACCTTAGTCTTATCATCAAGGCTGATGGCTTAAAAGTAAGAACTTTAGTGCTTTATAGTAGTCTGCATTCCTACCAACAGTAGAGAAAAAGATGCTGCATTTCCATGCAGTGGGGTACTACTCAGCTATAAAGGACAAACTCGAGGTTTTTATTGGTAAATGGATGCAACTAGGAACACGCTCCTAAGTGAAATAAACCAGACTTGCATGTGTAACTGTCATATTGCCTCCTTAGTGTAAGAAACTGAAAGAGTAAATAAGATCCAAAATGCATAGTAGATACTGTGAAAGGGAAACTGCTCAAAAGAAAGAACAGCTGGGATAGTGGAAAGGAGAAAAGAAGGAAGGGAAAAGAAAAAAAATATATATATATATATATACACATGTACCCAAGATAGCTAAGATAATTACCTTACTAATTTTTATCAATTCACTGAAACAGTGTGTATATTGTTAGATCAATTTTGCATGCCTATATCTTATAGTCTAAGCAACTACTTTGAAGATAACAAAATACAATATAATAACAATTGTTAATATTCTATTATCTTGTTTTGAAATTCTGTATCATTATTTTTTAGTTTATTTCTCTTTAAAATAAAAAAGTAAAATAAGAAATTCATTGATGACACAATGTATCTAAATATCAAGTAATGGCATGGGGAGATGGCTCAGCAATCTAAGCGCCTGCCTTGCAAGCAGAAGGACCTAAGTCCATTCCGCGGTGCCACATGTCATGCTGGCCCTGGAACCCTGGGTAAGCCAGCCTGGCCCTAAAACTGGCCATGGTGGCACACACCTGTAACCCCAGCACTGGGGAAGCTGAGACAGAAAGACCCCTATTAGTCTGAATTGCATAGTGAGACCCTGAGTCAAGTAAATAAATGATTTTATTTATTTATTTATTTATTTATTTATTTATTTATTT
>NW_004524593.1:6206973-6208241 GCF_000260255.1 Octodon degus | reverse complement strand
AAAAAAACAGATTCTCTAAGTATCAGATAAATAGTGGCGATCTTATTAAAAGTAGTCTAGTGCAGAAAGATACATGAAAGAACACAAAATGGGGATGAGTCAGACAGATGAGTCATTCTGACACATTTCGGGTAGCTACAGGCTATATCAGAGAACTTGGAGAGCTGAACAAATTCAAGTTGTTCTGTTTTTAAAGAATATCTTGTCTATGCTTATAGGTGAGCAGGAACATCAATAACAATGTCTCCTTCTCAGTACTGTTGCAATATTCAGTAAGATAAATACAAAAATCATCCTGTAAACTGTAAAGCTTTGCAAATACTATGTTTACTTGGTCTGAAATTTTCTAATGTACTTCCAAGGAGCAGTCGGCAAACTAATGTTAATCAGCATATCTCAGCAAGTAGGAAAGCTCAGAACAAAGTGGACACTTCCTCTAACCCTGAACCCTTCACATCTTTACAAGATAATCAGAAGCTTGGAACTCCCAAAGAAAGATTCGCAGAACTGAGCTGGCCTAAAATTAGTAACTCTGATTTCTTTACTTGCCTTAGAGGGAGAGCCCCAAATCTTACTAATTAGGAGAATGTAATGGGTAGGAGAATCGTTGTATCCATAGAAACAAAGAATAAGAAGAGAAAGCATTTACTAAGAAATTCTACCCTCTGGTCCACCCAAGCAAAGAAATTACCATGTCAATTATTAAGTTGTTGTCTCTCAGCATCAAATCCACACAGCCATACTCAGCTTTGGGAAGCTGGAGCTGGGGCTTTAATAAGCTCCATTTTTGTTGCTGTTGTTGACTGCTTGTTGGTTTTGGCTTACAGGAGGTATTAGAGAGAGAAAACAGGAGGCTACAGAAGAATCTGAATATCTGCTTATTTTCTATTTCTTAATTGATTTCCTGCTTCTGTCATTGATGGCCTAGCAATATTCTCTCCTCTTGCAGCAGTTTAACCCAGCTGTTTTATTTTGCTATATTTCTGGTTCTCCAAAGGAGCCTATCTTCAGAGACATTGTCCCAGCTGTCCTGTTGGTACCTCTGTGTTTCAGCTACACAGGGTCTCTCCTCTGAGCATGTTTGATATCAGTACTGATAGGTTATGGCCCTAGTAAGAATTGCTGAATTATGTTGGTGGTCATCTAATATGGCTGAAGCCCTTAAAACAACAGCTCATCTTCCCAGTGACCACCTCCCCCCTTCTTCTCCAACTCAGTCCAGGATGCAGTTTCCTCTCACCTTTCCCACCACCTCAGGGAAGGCCCCA
>NW_004524593.1:6201994-6206608 GCF_000260255.1 Octodon degus | reverse complement strand
CCTCGCAGTAGGAGCTGCTTCCTGTAATTACAATCTCCTAGAAGCCTTATTGTTCCCCTTCCAATACTGAAGATTTCTGGTACCCGGGATGAAGATTCTTCCAGTTAAAATAATGGATGTGATTTCTATCCTCTGACTGGACACTGTGTGGGGCAGTGACATAGCCATAGCGCCGAACCATAACGCACTAAAAAGTAAGACTGCAATCCAGCTTCTAAATGTTGCTAAGTAGGTAGAAGCTCAAATGGAAAGTGCTACCTTGATTTACCTTCACCATAGCAACATGCAGTGAGTTTGATTTGCAGGTCAAGAGTATTAATTTCTGTGGTAAAGTGCTTCTTGTAGGCTGTATATGTTAAGTCCTTTCACCCCTTATTGTGGAATGTATGTGCTTGTTGTGACAGGAAAGAATTCATTTTCTGATATTTAGACTAAATGCAAATTAATTGCCAAAAAGACACACTGTTTATTTGGTAATGTGTGCTAATAAATTAACACAATGTTTTTCTAAAAAAGAAAGAAAGAAGAAAGAAAGAAAGAAAGAAAGAAAGAAAGAAAGAAAGAAAGAAAGAAAGAAAGAAAACCTAATTAAGGAAAAATAAGAAGGAACAGTAAAGCAGAATACCAAATGCCAGGCTTAAGAGCCAATGCCTCGTTCCAAAACATTATGCTACCCAATCTTATAGACGGTTATAGCCATAAAAAATTGCTGATTTTCGTATTTTAAAGTTACGTTTTCTATAAATTCTGAAGCTGAGAAAGATTTTTTGTCTTGGCCAGGTGTGATGGTACACACTTATAATTCCAGAATTTGGAAAGCTGAGGCAGGAGGATTACTATGAATTTGAAGGTAGCTTGGGCTACAGAGCGAGGTCCAACCCAACCTGAGCTGTGTAATGAAACACTGTTTCAAAAAAAGAAAAATAAACATGTTTTTGTCTTGTAAGAGAAACCACAAATTATATTTTGGATAGCTAAAATATAGCTTTAGAAATCCGCTCATTCTAAGAACTCAACTCCCTCTCTGAAATGGCTCCAGCTACCCTAAATTGCCAGTGACATGTTTTGACTCCTCCCTGGGTGTCAGGGAAGGAGAACTGGAAGAGCCTAGCACGCTTTGCTCTGACCTACTTTTTGCCATCTTACACGGCAAAGAAGAGATTTTAGAGTTACAGAGAGAAAAATGGTGTGGAGCTGGAGAGACAAACCCCAAAAATGACAGCTTCTTCACGTACAAGAAAATTATAGATCTTATATATGAAAATTATATATTTTCATAGATAGTATACAGAAAGGCTGCGGATATAGTTCAGCAGCACACTCATCTGCCTGGCAAGTGCAAGGTCTTGAGTTGGATTCCTGGTACAAGTTTTTTAAAAAGATACAGAAAAGTCCAACATTGATAAAAGAAACTTAAAACAACATGAAATATGTTGTCATGAAAAGGTCGTTCCTAAAATTTTGGCAAATAGAGTGCACTATTGAAGTTGTTAGAGTTTCCTTTCTGAACAAAGCTGATAGAAAAGAGTCAAACATGAGAAGAAAATATTACACTCCTGAAAATCTGGTTTCTCCACAAGACCTTAAAGTTATGATAAGGCAGCTCACGTATGATAATAGTGCTTGCATGAGCCAGATGCCGTGCTAAGTACTTTATAGATAAGAGTTCATTTAATTCTCACAACAACCGTATGAGGATTCTTACATTATCCCCATTTTATACACAGGAAAAAGAATAGAAATAACAGTAAAAGATGTAGCTTGGTTATAAATTGGACCATCTGGCTTCACAATCTATACTTTTAATCACTTTTAAGTGCCTAGAATTAATTTTATTTTCATCTATGTGGTGAATCGCTAAATATTATACAAGCACATAAGAGAATTTTCAAATTTCTAGGGGCAAAAGAGGAAGTTCAGGCAGAAATTTTTAAGGATGGTCCCAAAAACAGGAAAGGAATTTCTACAAGAGAAGACTTCAGTGGCTTTTTTTTTTTTTTTTTTTTTGACAACTCATACAGAATTTTACTTAACAAAGTAATATGAATTTCACAGTATTTGTTGTAATACATGGTATTTTCTTACAAACAGCTATTCATATTACCAGATATTGGAAGAAGAAAAAACTGGAGCAATGTATAAGAAATTAAGAAAAGAAAAAGTACAAACAATTGAAAAAAAGGAGACGAAGCTAATTAGAGCATTGACTGCTTCTTTCTATTTCCTTTTTTTTTCTTTTTAAAAAATTTTTATTTATTTATTTATTTATTTATTTATTGTCCTGTCAGAGGTGAATATTCTATTGGCATCTAAATACCATAAGTGTTTGAATTCAACTAAACATCTAATGCTGTCTGGCAGTCTATAGTATTAGTGGGTTATCCTCAGAAGTTATTGACTTGAGCCTTTTACAGCTCAACATATTAATATGGATTTACTTTATATATCTCATTTTTATACTTTTCTACTGGAAGGTTAAGACCAAGATATAGCAAGACCTATATACCCAGAATTGTAACTTTTGTATCTGATAAGGTCAGCCAAGTACTCTCATGATTTATCCTGTAGCCCTGTACCGCCTTTTGTACATTCTTTTGTCAGTGTCTGACCTGAGGATGAGTCACGGCCATTGCTTGACCAATTTGCTCTCTGTGAAAGCTTGAGAAAATGTTTTTTCTCTCCATGTGATTCTCCCCAGGCTCACTTTAAATCCTTGAACACATTTCTCTGTGGCTCCGTAATCTTCTTGATCAGAAAGTTTGAAGCACAACTGAGTTACATGTTGTTACAGTACAGGTTCTCCTATGTCCCGAGTCTTCACTGACCTTGAAAGGCTAGGGCCAAAATGTTGGCGAATCATGCAGCAGTGGCTTTTGTGATTGATCAAATTTGGTTTCAATGCTAGAAGCTATGCAGGTATTTCTTGTAAATAAAATACCTTCCCGCAATCACATTTGTCTCCTGTTTCTCTTCTATGGCTACACAGCACCCTGAGAAGAGAGCTTGTGCTCAGTGATGAACTCCACCCTACATCTCATTTCCAAAGCTTAGACAATTTATAGGAAACAAAGGGTATTATTGATTTATTGAGGAAATATTTATTGAGCACCTACTAATATCAAGATCTGTCTTGGCACTTCAGACACAATACCAAACAAAGCATGCCAAAATTCTAGTCCCTTACTTTCTAACAGAGTCCACAAAAAAGACTAACTAGATGGCACCACAGGGCAGGGGTAAGACGTTAATGATGAACGCAAGAGTTTAGGCACAGCAAATGTCATAGCAACTTTATTCTATTGTCACAAAGCCAAATGAGTTAGAGTTATTCCTCAGAAGAATCCTTTATAAGTGCAGCAAACTTTTCCAAAAAAAAACCTCAAAGACAACTAACATTTTTCTGCTGTCCCCTAAAACATGTTTCCTAGCTGCAGACTGACATTAACAACTCAAGTTTCCTTTCATTGTCTACTTTGATTTTCATGTAGATCTGAGTAAATTGTTTTATCAAATTATTTCTTGTGGAAACATTTAAAAATATGTAGACATGAAATATGAAGAAACTATTATGGTACTATATGCATGTGTTGTACCAGCAATAAGTTGAGGATTGGAGTCTATGTGCCATCACAGGAATAAGAGATTAGGTAATCTGAAAATATATGCAGATCTGCTGTCACTGTCTGATGTCAGGCCAGCTTTTCTACTCCAGAGAAGGTTCACTGACTCCTCAAATCTTTGTATCTGAGTTATTACACCACTAACGATGCCCAAAGAAGAGCCTCTTGATACAAAAGTTTTAGGGATGATTTCATTCATAAATACTGAATGAATTCCACCATATCTCATTTTTTGTTATTGATTTCTTTGGGTTTTTTCAGTATGACTTTCCTTTTTTTTCCCCCCAGACTTACTGCAAATAAAATGATGGATGACATTGATGAGAAAATGGGGAAAAGAATTCAAGTGAACGATTTTACTTGATAATAAAACATTACTAAAACTTGCCTTTATATGTAGAAAAACATTAATCTAAAATATTGTCATTGGGCCAGCCAAATAGCTCAGTGGATTAAAGTGCCTGCATGCAGACACAGTGGCTGGGGTTCAATCCCCGGGTCTGCTGTGCTAGCCCCACTCCCTGGGTGCGTTGAGACAGCAATTGAGACTGGGTGTGGTAATGTGTGCCTGTAATGCCAGCTATTGGGAGGCTCTAAGCAGGCAGATCACTACGAGTCCGATCTAGTAATGAGACCCTGAACACCCTGTAGACTCTTCCTTAAAATACAAAAATTAATTAATTAGTTAATTATAATATTGTGATTAGTCAGAGTTCACATTTTTTAAGATGTTATAATCAACCAGCATTTGACAGATAAATAGCCATTACTTTCTCCTACATAACTGTAGAAGAATAGCTACCAGCCCACCATGCCAAAAAATTATCTGCCTCAAAATGTTGACGGCACTAAGATTGAGAAATGACTGTCAATGGGCTGGTGAGATAACTCAGTGGTCTAAAGCGCCTGCTTAGACAAGCTTAGGCAAGCGCAGGGAATGTGGTTTGATCCCAGGCACCACATGCCATGCCAGCCCTGCCCCCAGAGCAAGCTG
>NW_004524593.1:6197987-6201103 GCF_000260255.1 Octodon degus | reverse complement strand
CTTCACTGAACAGCTCCTGGTGGGCTCCTGTGTGCTAATCGTTCATTCTGGTTGATGTCCTTTTCTTTAGGGGCCAATTACAATGAAGAAGGAGAAAAAGAGAAGATTAAATTTCAGTTTCATTGTTTAAATAGAAGCTGCACGTTAGGTTTTCTTAAAACAAATAAAGCTGGACTTCAACTAAAAGTGTACAGCAACCAAAGTTAATGAATTAAAACAGTATTAAATCCATTCATAAACCAAATTTTTAGAAAACCAAAGCAATAATCTAATATGGAGCAGGTTCTAGTCAATGCCATATAAAGAACAGCCATATGTTGAAAAGTAAATTAAGCAACCATTCTCAAGGCCCTATGGGTTTGATATTCAACACCACACACACATATACACACACACACACACACACGTAACTAATCAGTTGCCTTAAACCAAAGAATTCATTCAGTCTAGGCCATACAGTCAGAGATGAAAGCCCAAACTCATCTCAAACTCAGAAATTAAGAAAAAGAATGGAAAAAAATCCAGTAACACAATAATAAATTCTTTTTTTCCTTTTCCTTTTCTTTGTCTTTCTTTCTTTTTCTTTCTTCCTTTTTTTTAGAAAAAAGAAGATGAGGGAGTATAACTGGAGGTATGGGCCAAAATTCCAAAATGGTATTTTTCTGAGGCAGAAAACAAATGATTAATCCTTCTGTGTGCAATTGTGTCTACCATGCCGATGTGTTATTTTCTTGCTCAGTTTGGGGAGAGCCGTCCTTCAACCAACAGATTACCTCACATACAGGGATGAGCTGAGCTCCTTCTTGGGGCCCAGCCTAACACACCACCGCTCTTCCGATGGACACCCAGCTGGCCCTGGAGGGATACTTTGGCCCTCGCAGTCCATACCAATTTTGTCTAATGGGACCAGGCAAGTGGGATGGGACCAGAAATGCCCTTCCAACCCAATGGGACTGAACAGTGAAGCCAACAGCAGCCGTCCATGGAGCTCAGCGACCTCACTTTTACAACACGCTTAAAACGCATTCATTTCCAGGGCTCTTTCTCACTGTTCTGCTCACATGTTATTAATGATACAATCTTAGTTCCGCAAAGAAATTTAATCACAGGATATGATACACAGACACACATAATCTCCACATGACTCTTTCCTTCCTTCAGATATAAAAGTGAGTCCTAGATCCATTGAATTGAAGTATAAATAAATGGAAAATACTTAGTCTCCTTGTTTCTGATGAGAACGTGTCCTTTAAGAGATTTTTCCATGTGCCGAATTAAAGTTTGAAGATCTTTGCAATAAGGAAAAGGGTGGAAAGTTAAGTAGGAATAAACACAGACTTTCAGGCTCAATAAAGTTTAATAAGGTTTGGAAAAGGTGTTTTATCTTGCCAATTGTAGTATAACAATCTTTGTGTTTTTTACAACATTGACTTACGTGCTTGGCATAAATCAATGCAGAGAGATAAGTTCATGCCAATATAACAACATAGATAAAATGAATAAATCATTTGAAGGAGGTCTGGGGTATTGCTTGTGATACAGCAAGGCCCTGGATTAAGTTCTCAGCACTCCCAAACAACAAACCAAAACAACCACAAACAATTTTTCATGAAGAACTTTAGGCCAAAATTGGCTCACTAATAAACTCTACCCAGCCCTTAAGAAAATAATCATGTGTTTTATTTTTAAACTCTACCAGAAAGTTAGAGGGAGAACATTCCCTGGCCAATTGTGTAAAAACATCATGGATTGATACCAAAGCAAGAGAAAAAGTGAAAAAATCAAAATCCAGATCAATATCTCTAATGAACAACATGGAAAATTCCTAAATGGTAACACATACAGTCTAGATTCCAGCCAGCTCCAGGCCCGATGTGTGAGTGGGACTGCCCAGGGCCCTCCGGATCCTAACTCCAGCCAGAGCCCAGGTCTGGTGTGTGTGTGTAACTTCCTCCATCAGACAGGCCCAGTGTGGAACCCTGTGACAAAACTCGCTACAGAGAGGCTAGAGGCAAGACCCACCCAGCTGTTCCAGGAGCAGCACATCTCGCCAGAGTGGCACAGCGGGTTTGCTTCCAAGGGCTGCAGCAGGAAGAAGTGGAGCACAGCAGCCAGACCCAAGCCACACCCACCTGGATAAGTTTGGACTTGGTAGATCCAGAGCTGGTGCTAAGGTAAGAACTGTACCAAAGCTCTACACCAAAGGTCAGGTAGTGCTATACAAACTGACAAAGAAAAGGAGCAAAATGCATTCTCAGGCCCTAATCCCACCCAGAACAAATGCAGGAGACAATAGCATAAAAGAAAACGGAAATCACACACCTGAAATAATAGTATCTGAAGTCAAGAAACAACTACAGAAAAGCATAGAGGAAATCAGATCAGAAATCATTTCTGGAATGTGAGGGCAATCTGGCTGCAACATCTGTCACCCCATTGATCGCCAGGGTTGATTCAGCTGATCTAACTGGCTAGGCGGGTGTCCACTTCCAACCACAGTGATCCATGTGCATCCCTCTGGAAGCTGCACACTCAGATGAAGAGGACGACCACCCCCAATACAGGAGGACCGTTCCTCAGTCAAGGGTATACGAGTAGCTGCGCTTCTCTGCTAGAACCTCCAAACGACCTCTCAAGAAATCATTTCTGAAGTAAAAAAAGAAATGATAACTATAATGAAAGAAGTACTAAGTGCTTCTGAAGGAGACACTGGTAAAATAATAAATAAAAGAGAACAGAAAAATGATGGAATCCTTGAATGAGCAATATAGGAAAGAAATAGAATGCATAAATCAGACTGAAGTGATATGCAGGAAATTATAACCTCAATCACAAGCTGGCAAAACCATTTGAATAAAAGAGAAAATAGACTTTCAGACCTTGAAGACACCATTGTGGCTAATGAAAAGGTAAGAAAAGATCTCTTAAAAACAACTAGATACAGATGAATGTCCATTTTGTATCTGTGTATTCAAAATGGTTAGGATAGATATATAGTTACATTCTCTTAGTGAATACAGTGATTTGTTCTAATGGTGTTTGTAAATAGGATATCATGTCTGCATCTTGTACAGCAATTAACCACTAAGAAGAATGTATGCAATGTGTTATTTATT
>NW_004524593.1:6195280-6196622 GCF_000260255.1 Octodon degus | reverse complement strand
AGCTTTACCTTGGTCTTAACCATCCAGCAGAAAAGTATAAAAATTAAATATAAGAAGTAAAGCCATGCTGTTACGCTGAGCTATAGGGGACTCAGGTCAACAATTTCTGACATTGCCAATCAAGCAGAAGACCCAATACTATTATGGGCTACTGAACTCTATAAAATATTTTGCTGAGTTTACACACCTATAATATTCAAATAACGGAACTTGACAAAAAAAAAGGGTATACAGATGAATGTCCATTTTGTATGTGTATTCAAAGTGGTTAGGATAGATATATAGTTACATTCTCTTAATGAATAGAGCGATTTGTTCTAATGGTGTTTGTAAATATCATATCATGTCCGCACCTTGTACAGCAATTAACCACTAAGAAGAATGTATGCAATGTGTGAATTATTGAAACTGTCCTACCAATTTGAAAAAAAAATAAAAAATAAAATTCAGTGAGGACAGATTTGCTTATCAGTCCTTTCAATAAATAAGTCTAGTTTCTTACCCACTTGCTCTTTTATTTTCTCTAATGTGGACTAAGATGCTATTAAATTTGTTCTTCCACAGCTAATATTTTTATGTATATGCTTTAATGATTTTTTTTCTTTACAATTAGTTTTGGACAATTTCATTTTTGTGTATCTTGGTATTTTTTCATATTTATTGTGCAAAAGGTTCATTTTTCTTGGAAATGTAGTGCTATAATTTTAACTAAATTCAGAAATTTTAAATCTTTAAATATTTACTGCATACCCCCTTCTATTTTGAGAATTCTAATTAAATTAATATAAGTTTCTTGATTTTGGTGCGGAGAGAACTATTATATGACTGATCTGTAAAATCTCTTCTTCATGTTTATTTTAGACAATTTTATTGTATTAATTTAATTTTGTAAATAATTTTTTACAATGTGCAATCCTTTATTAATCTCATGTTATGTATTCATCTCAGAAATATTTTTATAAAATTCACTCTGTCTACATCTTATATCTTTCACACTCCAATATTTGTCCACAGTTTTTTTTATTTTTAGGGAAGGGTCTACATGGTGTTCAGGGTCTCACTACTAGATCAGACTTGTAGTGATCCTCCTGTTTACAGCCTTCCAAGAGCTGGAATTACAGGCATGTGCCACCACTCCCAGTCTCAATTACAGTCTCATCGAATCCCTGGGGCAGGGCCAGCATGGCAGGCCTGGGGATCAAACTTCCAGCCCCTGTGCCTGCTTGCAGGCACTTTAATCTACTGAGCTATTTGGCCGGAGCTTACAATTTTTAGTTTGCTATAAAATTATTATTGATTTTCAATAAATCTAATAATGAGTTACAAAACACAGCCTAAAAGT
>NW_004524593.1:6192813-6193945 GCF_000260255.1 Octodon degus | reverse complement strand
CCAACTTAGTCATGTGTATTAGTGTGTGTACACTCACACATATGTTGTGTTTTGTATAATACTATGTTGTATATCAGGGTATGAGACTGTAAAAACTAAAGTGATTCCAAATTTATCTCTGTGAGTGTTTTGTTTAGTCTGGGAACACAGATGAAAAGTAATCTAGAAATGTAGATAGTTGAGAGAACAAGAAAAATATTTTGAGTGGAGTGGTATGTGCTTCTGCAACATGTTTTGGGGTGACAGTGCCCTTCCGTGCCCCAGCCCAGCACTAGAACAGGGTTCTCTCCAGTGAAGACTCTGAGAAAAGAATAACTAAGTGCAGTGTTTGGCCTTTCAAACAGAATGTTTGGGCCAATTGGAAACTTCTGTAGTAGATTAGAGTTCTTGTCTTACTCAGTTGGATATGTAAGACTGAATTAATCTTCATTCAACAGAATTTGATAGCTAGCTACTTACAACTTCTTGGCCCTACCACTCATCTTTACCCATTACGCAAAATAAGAAGAAAGCAAAGGATCCTCAAGCAGTAACAAAGGCCGGGGAGCACGATAACCTGAGGGATACTTTTGGTCTGATTGAAGACTCAGCCTGAACATATGATGTCTAATTGTGTGCATAGGTGGGAGTTGGGGCACATCTCTGATTAAATCTAGTACTGGCACTGTTTCATGCAAGGACATTGTGAATAAATAAAATCCTTTACCAGCTTATTATTAGTAATAATCACTGGTTTTCAATCCTATGAGAAGCAAATCTAACAGCAGATTGCTCTGTTTTGTGACAATACAAAAGAAATTATAGTACTGTTATAGTTTGCTCCCAAAAAATCCCACCACAAATTAACATGTTTAGTGAAATAATATATATGCCATATATATTATTATATGAAATAATATAATATATATATGATCATAGAAACTCATTCATGGTGCTTCTTTAGCTTCTGTTATGCACATACACTGAATTTTTCCAAACATTTCTTCATTAATCTGTATGGCACTTCCTCTAACTATTAATGTAACCCTGCCCTACTTTGCAATGAGGAAATAAAAGCTTTGAGGTAGTGTGGGGATTAAAGGCAAACCAAGGCTTCAACGTTCTTTCAAAAGATATTTGTCTATCATTTTCT
>NW_004524593.1:6177860-6187667 GCF_000260255.1 Octodon degus | reverse complement strand
AGAAGAAGAAGAAGAAGAAGAAGAAGAAGAAGAAGAAGAAGAAGAAGAAGAAGAAGAAGAAGAAGAAGAAGAAGAAGAAGAAGAAGAAGCTTCATTTTGATCCTCTTACCTAATTTTTAAACTTTGGATAAGTCAGATAAAACTCAGGGAGGGCAGTTTTCAGCCTAAAGGTTTCCAGTTTTCCTTCCCTGAAAATTATGTGCATTGTCATATTCTACCCACTATTCTCAAAGCTCAAGGAAACTTAAGGATCTCTGAATTGAATTAAAGACTTTAGTTGATGTTTTTGTTCCCCCTGCATTATCCAAGCCCTCGTCTTTAAAACCTCTTCAACCTTCTGTAGTTAGATAACTGGTGGCCTATGGCATTTGCCAAATGTAACCCCCATTCATTCGCAGCAATGGACACCAGCCTTGCGAGACAGCAACAGCCCTGTAAGTGCCAGGTTTGAGTGCAAGATCCACAGTTTCCTGCTCCACAGCTAAAAATAAATCATTGGATTAATTCCAAAATAGAGTTTTAACTATTTAGTTGAATTTTTAAGAGGCATAAAAGTTGGAGCAGGCAAGATAACTTAGTGGATTAAAACACCTGCTTAAGCAAGCCTAGGCAAGCTCAGGGACCGTGGTTTGATTCCCCATTGTCACATCCCTCACCACCCATGCCCCCATGGCAGGCTGAGCCAGCTACAGAGTCTGGCATAGCAGCATAAACCTGAAATCCCAGTGCTGGGGAGGCTGAAAACAAAGGGATCATGATGAGTCAGAGCTATGTAGTGAGACCCTGCAACAACCAAATACATTCTTTAAAAAAGATAAATGCAAACAGATGAGTGAACAAAATGATCATTGCAACTTCACTTAGAATTGTAAAAGACTGTGACTATGTCAAATACCCACCACAGTGTATGATAATACACAGTAAAATACATGGGATTGGCCTATACATACCAACATGGAACACCCTGAAATATACTGCTTAGTGAAAAAAACCAATAAAACCACTTACAATATTTTCCTCATTCTGTAATTGTACATGTATGCATCCATATATATTATATATTATACATTGTACATTCTACTATATATTATATATTATATTATACACTATATATTATATTTGTAAGTATACAGTGTACATAGAAAGGAACATCTGGAAATCGATTATCATTTGTGGTTTTCTCCTGAAGTTGGTCTGGGACTGTGAAAGAGAGGAAACAACAGGGGTTGCTGCTTTTTTCTAGTTGCTTTATATTCTTTGAACTTTTAAAATAAAGATGTTTTTGTATGTGACTTGCGCTATTTTATAAGAATTATTTTTGAAACAGAAGTATCACTCAGCCTAGAAAGCAGACGGCCTGGCACCTTGTAAAACAGGGGAAACAAAAGGAACTTGTGTATAAATTTCAGCTTCAACTGTAAGTTATTTTCCTGCTTTCTCCTTGGTACTACTTTCTCCTATGTGTCATATTACCATTCTCTGTGTTCGAATGACAGAGGCTTTATTTTTTTAAGCAACATTATGTAACAGTCGTTATTGTGTTCCTGCTGGAGAGGACTGTGGTTAATGCATTTGTAGGCACTGGAATGCACTTTACCAGAACAAATATTTGTGGATAAACCAACCAAAGGTCAAGCCAAGGCTGTGAACAAAATCAACTCATAATGTTTGGGCTGTGCATAAATACCCAGGACCAGAGATTCCCAGGACCACAGCACGAACATACCCCCCATGAGACAGTTTAGAATAATGCAATTGTTAAAGTCCCTAAGTTACTTGTGTGGCTGAAATCTGAAACAAGATGACCATCAGTTCTGATAATGTCCAACCATCCCCTGTCTATTTTCACTACAGCTACAAGTCTGACTTTAGCGCAACTCTTCTCAAAGCACTTGAAAGGCTCTTAGCATCTTTTAGATAATGTCCAAGCTCAATGGCAAACAAGGTCTCCCATGATCCAATCTAGCCTTTCTTGTTATTACCTCTTCTGTCCACTCTCTTATTGATCCTGCCATTGGCCTCCGTAGATCATAAGGCAATGAGTCTCTCCTCTGCACCCCAGTTCATGCTGCTCCCCTTGTCACAGATACCCTCTACCACGCCCACACACATCCCTACCCCCATCTTCAATAACTCCTGCTCTTGGTTATTTGTTTTCTCCCATAGTCTTTTCCTATAAATCAATATCCAGATTATTTATTTACTCATACTTGGCCCACAGATCTGCCCCCTTCATATACCTGTTATTAAGGAAGAAAACAAATTTGAAAAATTGGATTTACAGTGAGCTTTAAATGACTGACATTTGAACATAGCTAACATAGCTAAGCCTTTCTAGCCATAGATAACCTTGTCAGATTTTGTGAATACTTGTTCTCAGCCAAGTTTTATGTAGACTGTGACATTGTATGTACGTGACTTAGACAACTTTGATGTGTTTTTGTGTAAGCATTTGTTCCAGACCACTTCTTCATGGAAATGCCATTTTATATGAAAGACATTGCTTATTTGTACTGTAGTACATTATTTGTTATTTATATTCCTTATAATCATCTAGATTATTTAGCCCAGTGCATTTAATTATTTTTCTTTCTATCCATGTACTCTTTGCTTCCTCAGATAGCATCTGCAGCAGCTGAAATGAGCAATCAAGATACTATTTGAAGCAGGACATGACTTGAATTACAGATCATCTGATCACAGAATTGTACATAATTCTTGATCGCATGTGGTTTCATTTTACTGTAAATTTCCATTTTCATCAAAACATAATGATAGTAATGACTAAAAACAAAATGATGTATTGCTTTTCATATAAGTATTTTCACAAAAACCATTTGCTTAGGCAGTTAAAATATTACTTTGTTAAGAATACAGAATACCCAGATTAGTATTAGTAAATTCTAGACCTCTGTCTAAAAACTCTTTTTTTAAAAAATATTTATTTATTTATTTAGTGTGTGTGTGGCCAGCTCAGCCCACCAGAGGGCGGGGCTGGCTGGCATGTGGTGCTGGAGGATTGAACCGCGGTCCCCGTGCTTTGCTTAGCTTAGCTTGTTCTAAGTAGGTGCTTTAGACCACTGAGCCATCTCACTAGCCCTCTAAAAACTCTTAACACATGCAGACTAATGTTTTTGAATTGCTTTTAAATATCTGATTGTGACAAAAATTCTTATTGATCCATTCACTACTTTATTTATGTGTACTATAATATTTGTGTTCTATAAATATATTCTCTGCAACAAAATGTGATTGGCCTAAAAAATTTTCAATATATTGATGAGGCTTAGGGCACACCATTCCAATGTCACCGTAGGAGATGGAACATGGCACCATAGCCTACCCCTTTGATTTATGGATTATTAGCAACTGATAATTTTGAGAAATAGTAGACACAATAGAAGTTCAAAAAAACGCAGAGGTTGCCTTTAAGTATAGGAAATTTTCATCTGTAGAGGAAATCTCCATCTGTAAAAGCTTGTCCCTATGGAGCAGAAAGAAAATGTCAGCTGTCAGGGAGACAGCTCAGGAGTATAAGAGCTTGTCTGGCAAGCACAAGGCCCCATCTTTTTTTTTAATATTTATTTATTCATTGTGTGTGTGTGTGTGTGTGTGTGTGTGTGTGTGTGTGTGTGTGACCAGCTCAGCCCACCAGGGGGTGGTGCTGGCTGGCATGTGGTGTTGGGGGATTGAACCGTGGTCCCTGTGCTTTGCTTAGCTTAGCTTGTTCTAAATAGGTGCTTTAGACCACTGAGCCATCTCACCAGCCCCATGGCCCCATCTTTGATCTCCAGTCCTGTCTATTGTTCTTTTACTTTGTATGGTGTCCACTTGGAAATGGAAAGCAGTGACCAGCAGCTGTCTGTGTTAATGGTTGGCAGCCAACTTTATCTAGCATCTTCTGATGGCATCGGGACTGGAAGCAGAACTGTACTTAGCTCAATCACTATTTCCATCTAAGTCAAGCAAATGAACCATAAGCTGTGCTGTGAGCTGAGCAGTAATGGCCTCCTGACTCACTGAAGTGCTCTGAAGCAAAGCTCTTCCACAGTGATTTTTGCCCTTGACAAAATTAAACAAAAGGTTGACCTGGTGAGGAACTCTGCCCTCTAACTTGGGAGTACAAGAGAAACTAACTCTAATATCAATGGTAAATTACTCTCTGTATTAAAGTATTATCACTAAACTTTTCTTAACTTATCACATTGACTAGTAATCAAAGAACTATAGTATAAGGGTAAAATGATATGTCGCTCTTTTCCTCCCGGGCTGTCTGAGGCTCCGTTGCCATCATGAATGACACAGTAACTATCCGAACCCGGAAATTCATGACCAACCGGCTTCTTCAAAGGAAACAAATGGTCATTGATGTCCTTCACCCTGGGAAAGCAACAGTACCTAAGACAGAAATTCGGGAAAAACTCGCCAAGATGTACAAGACCACACCAGATGTCATTTTTGTGTTTGGATTCAGAACCCATTTTGGTGGTGGCAAGACGACTGGCTTTGGCATGATTTATGACTCCCTGGATTATGCGAAGAAAAATGAGCCCAAACACAGACTTGCAAGACACGGCCTGTATGAGAAGAAAAAGACCTCAAGAAAGCAGCGGAAGGAACGCAAGAACAGAATGAAGAAAGTCAGGGGCACCGCAAAGGCTAACATTGGTGCTGGCAAAAAGAAGCCGAAGGAGTAGATTCTGCAGTGCGTGTCTGCAGTGACTGTGACTTTGTTCACGAGAGGATTTAATAAACTGTAAAACCTTCAAAAAAAAATGATATGTCATTTCATGTTATAGCAGCAAAAAATAAATAAAAGTTGGACAATATCAAGTACAGTTTGAGAAGCAGAGAATCTCGCTATTGATTAAAGGCACAAATAAACAAGGATGAGAATGTTTATTATAGTATTGTTTGCACTAGAAACATTTCAAGTGATCATAGTATTCTAAGGGGAATGGTTTGCATTAATTATAAAATACTTATATAAAGGAATTTGTCAATGATGAAGTAAAAGACATTTGTATTTCTTCTCAGAAAGATATAAACAAAGAATAAAAAGAAAGTAAATGAATCCCTCCCTGGGTATTTTTTCAGAGGAACTGAAAACATCATACCACAGTGATAAATGTGCATGCACATTTATAGCAGCACAATTTGTCACAGCTAAATCTTACAAACAACCCAAATGCCTATCAACTGAGGTACAATAGACACTGGGAAAAGGGGATGAAACTGTTCAAAAGAAAGGAATTGCTGAGATGAGGAGAAGGAACTGGGGAAAGAGACATAGGTATGTATGTAAGCAGGATGATTTGGGCAACTGTACTGTGCATTTCTGCTGGCCCATGGAAAGGAGCACTTAATCCTTAATTTGTTTCATCTTCTTTCAATTTTTTTTTTCTTTTTCTCTCTTCTTACTTTCTCATGTATCTTTCCTTTCTTCTTCCAATTTTGTATGCACACATGTGGTAATATGAACTACTAATTTTAAAAAGTCTAAATATAAACAAGGTCCTTTCTCAAATAGGGTATTAAAGTCTCAGAGTAATCAAAAAGAATAAAGTAAATGAAGTTGCTTATATGACAGAAATGATTCTCACAAAAATAACAATGAGTAGCAAAGTAAGTTACATAAAAATACACATTGTTGTTTCAGGTTTTGGAGTGCTGGAGACTCTTTCCAGAGATTTTTTCTAAGACCTTCTTGTCCTTAACAAATAATTGGACTAAACAAGCATAAAAGGTAGCAATAGTTTATATTTATTAAAAGTAGACAGAGGGGCTGGGGAAATCTCAGCAATCTTAGATCTCAGCAATCTAAGCACCTGCCTGGCAAGCACAAGGACCCAGGTTCAATTCCTGGTACTGCATGCCTTGCAGGGCCCCGCCCCCAAGCAAGCTGGGCTGGTCATGACGAATGGGACTGTGGTGCACATTTGTAATCTCAGCACTGGGGAGCCTTAGACAGTAGGATCACTGAGTCTGAGCTTCGTAGCGAGACCATGTACCAAATAAATTAAATAAATAAATAAATGATTTTTTAAAAAGTAAGCAAATAAAAAATACTCTGCAGAGCAAGTGTGGGCCGATTAAAACAAAAGGAAATATACTCCATGAAAGTAGGCAGCTGTCTTTTGAATCCCCTCTTCTCAAACTGACATCAGATCTAGGCTATGCTATCAAAGCCATGCCAAAGTTCTTAGAGAGTAACTGAAGATAGCGTTTTCTGGTATGGAGCTTTGGGAAGTGTTTCTCCAAACATGTGTCCTGGGATCTTCATAACTGCAGGTCAAACTCATTTTCCCAGCCAGTTTGCTACACACTTGTTAAAGGAAAACTCCATAAAGAGGAGATAACAATCATATATGGTGGGACATTCCTATAATCACAGTACTGGGGCAAAGCTGAGATAGGAGGATCACTATGAGTCCAAGTTGTGTACCAAGACCCTATCCTAAATAAATTAATTAACTAAATAAAATAATAATAAAATAAAAAGGAAATTATATTATAGAGCTAATGTGTTAAATACAGCTCAGTCCTGGCAAAAAAAGAAAAAATAAAACAAACCTGATGATCAGTGGAACAGATTAGAAGATGCAAAAAACAATGTGAAATACATTCGGCCACCTTATCTTTGACAAGGGAACCAATACCCTAACTGGAAGAAAGATAGCCCCTTTAATAAATGGTGCTGGGAAAAGCTGGCTTTTCACTTGCAAAAGATTAAAACTAGCCCTAAGTCTCTCACCATGCACTAAACTAAAATCAGAATGAATGAAAGTTCTAAATACTAAAACAGAAACACTAACTCTGCTGGAAGAGAGATTAGGTAGAACTTCTGAAGACAGGAGTAGGGAAAGACTATATGACTTAAACCCTAATTCACAAGAAATATTACAAAGAGTCAACAACTGGTATCTCATTATATTAAAAAGCTTCTTCACAGTAAATGAAATCACTAACCAAATAAAGAAACAACTGACAACCAGGGAAAAAGATTTTCCAGCTGTTCTTCAAACAAAACACTGATTTCTACAATGTATGAAGAATTGAAAAGAATTAACCCCCTCAAATATAAAACTCAATCCCCAAATGGACATGTGAGATGGATACACATTTCTCAGATAAAGAAATATAGATGGCAAATAAATGGATGAGAAAATGTTTAGCATCACTAGTTATTCAAGAGATGCAAATTAAAACAACACTGAGATTCCATCTCACTCTAGAAAGAATAAATATTATCAAGAAATCAACCAATAACAAATGCTAGTTGGGCTGTGTGGAAAAAGGAATGCTTCTTCACTGTTTGTGGGGGGATAGACTGCTACAGCCACATAGAAATCAGTGTGAAAGGACCAGGGAGATGGCTTAGTAGAATAAGTGCTTCCCTGGCAAGTGCAAGGGCCTGAGTTCAATCCTCGGTTCTGAAAAAAAAAAAAATCAGTGTGAAGATTTCTCAAAAAACTAGGACTAAAAGTTTTATTTACCAAGTTTCTCTCTAAAAAAGCCTGAGAGAATGTTTTCTCTCCATGTGACTCTCCTTAGGCACACTCTACATCGCCAATCACTTTCCTCTGTGGCCCCATAATCTCCTTGATCAGAAAATTTGGGACACCACTGAGTTACAGGATATGACAGTACAGGTTCTGCTATGTCCTGAATCTTCACTGACCTTGAAAAGCTTGGGCTAAAATGTTGGCTGTCACTTACACTGACCAAAGATCTACAAACTGCGGTACAGGGTTTCAGGGTAAATCCTGAGGGGATTTGACTGACCTTGGCAGATACAAAAGTTACATTTCTTGTTATATAGGTCTTGCTTTATCTTGGATTTAACAATCCAGCAGAACAGTATAAAAACGAGGTATAAAAAGTAAAGCCTCTCATTGCTATCTGTTTATCAATAAAATTTTGAAAAACAAAAGTAAAGCCATATTAATATGCCAAGCTGTAAAAGCCTCAAGTCAACATTTTCTGACACGGACAGTCATGCAGATAATCCACTACTATTGTAGACTACTGGACTATGTTAGATAGCTCTGCTGAATTCGTGCACCTACAATATATGAATGGCAATGGAATACACATCTCTCACAAAAGTAAACAAAGAAGGGATATAAATGGACCATTTTGTAGTGGGAAAAAATATATATCTATATATACAAAATAACATAAATGTAACAGCTACTTTCTCTTAGTTCAGTGAGAAGAAGGTTTTGAACTAATAGTGTTTAATCAACACATCATGTCTGCATCTTGTACTAGGAATAACTACTATCAAGACAACAATATGCAATGATTAATTATAACTGTACTACTAACCTGTTTTGAAACTATCTCATTATTAATTCTTTCTCAATAAAATTATTAAAATGTAAAAATAAAAGTTTTATTTAACCCAGCTATATCCCTCATTGGTATTTTCCTGAAAGAATTAAAAGCATCATACTACAGTTTGATGGTTGTAGCAGCACACTTTGTAATAGCTAAATCTTGGAAACAGCCCAAATGTCCATCAACTGAGGAATGGATTTAAAAATATGTGGTATTTTTATGCAATAGAGTACTACCCAACCATAAAGAAGGATAAACTTAAGACTTTTGTAAGTAAATGGATTCATTTGGAGAACATACTCAAGTGAAATATATTGGACTTGATATGGTTAAATATCTCATTGTTTCTCCAGTGGGAGAAACTGAAAATGTAAATAAGAACCAAAATGTATAACAGATATTATGAAGTAGGAAGAAAATGTTCAAAAGGGAAGAGACATGAGAGAGGGGGAGAGGAAAAACATGAGAAAAGAAAGATTGAAGTGGAAACAATGCATTTGTAAGTAAGAACTAGGAGAGAGGCATAAGGGAGGGGACGGGCATAGGGATAAAGAGTCAAGATATATCATGCAGAGGTACAAATTCCATACAATGAATGTGTTTATTAGGTAGATCTAAACTGCACCAATAAATATTACTAATTATAAAGATGCTAAGAAGCAAAAATGTATATTGTGTGTAAACTTAAGTTGATGTTGATTCTATGAAGCAAGAACCAAATTGTCTTGTGAAGTGTTAAACACAAAAATAGTAAAATAAACATGATGACAGTACTATAGCAGATGCACAGGTTGTAAATAAATTTAAAGTGGTATGCATACCTTTCATTGACTTTGAAGTTGTAAAAATACTAATACATTTATATTTTAAAGAGGCAAGGGGCCAGGGAGATGGCATAGAGGCTGGGGAGATGGCTCAGTAGAATAAGTGCTTCCCTGGCAAGCGCAAGGGCCAGAGTTCAATCCCTGGTTCCGCCAAAAAAATTTAAACATGAAAAAAAGAGGCAATGATGCATAATTTAATCCTTTTTATACTCCTAAAAGTGGTAAAAAACAAGTTAGTGATAAAGAAGGAATGAAAATAGTTCATTAACCCAAAAGTAGGCACACAACAGTACAGAACAAGAGAGGCAAATCAGATAGATGTGGTAGGTTCATAGATTGAATGTAGAGAGCATAAATATTTTAAAGAGAAAAGTTTTCAGACTACTTTTTTTAAAAAAGAAAAAGGGCTGTGGAATTGTTGTAATGACTACTTTTGAGAAAATGGTAAAATGTGTGAAAGAAGTTTAGGAAGCAGTCTAGGTTTGGGAAAAAATAAATGAGATATACATCTAAGGACTTTGAAATTCTTTTTCTAGGAATTAGAAACAATACTGGGGGGCTGGAGAGATGGCTCAGTGGTCTGAAGCACCTACTTAGAACAAGCTTAGCAAAAGCATCAGGGACCGCGGTTCAATCCCCC
>NW_004524593.1:6176151-6177470 GCF_000260255.1 Octodon degus | reverse complement strand
AAAAAAAAAAGAAACAATATTGGACCCAAACACTGCTGTTCCCAGTCTCTGTGCTGGGAGGTGATGGGTACAAGTGTGAGGGAAGAACCATGGCCCAGATGCGCTATAGACTCATTTGGTTAATTATCATAATTAATATCTTTCAACACACATTTCCCGAAATACCTGCCACTTCAGAGCTCGTTTGCTATGATGACTACAAGCACATCCGGTGGAATCTGATGGCCTGGATTCAAAGCCTTCTGTGTTGTTGTGTGACTTTAACATTTTATTGAACTCTTCTGTGTACCAACATTGTCACTCAAAAACTGTGACTAACTATATTTAGTGTCTCAGAGGATTGTGGTAAGAAGCAAGCAATTAGATCTAGATAAAGCATAGAAAATCTCTGGTAAACAATAGCTACAACGTACAGGGCAGGTATTTGGAGAGTCACTCCCAGAACCGTCTGGCTAGGCTAGCTCCCCTCTCTACCTCAGGCTTCTCCCACCTGTCTTGGTCCATGGCTTCCACTCTGGTTTGTCAAGATAACCCCATGCGATTTGCATGTTCAGAAAATGTCATTAAAATCTAACACCCAGGTAAGAAAAAATTTACAGGTCTGATACTAAAACCATGAAGAAAAAAATACATAATTATGCTTTATTAAAAATTAAACTTTTACGCTTCACAGGATATTATCAAGAAGGTTTGAAAACTTATGATGAGAAAAATATTTCCAAGTTATGCATCTGATAAAGGACTTTCATCTAGACTCAGAATAAAGCCTCATTCTATAATAGCAAGACAAAGTGAGCAAAAGGTCAGAGTAGATGTTTTTCCAAAAGAAGATATTAAAAACTGCCAAGTGCATTAAAAGATGTTAACATCATTACCCCTTAGGAAAATGTAATTTAAAATCACAATAGAATTTCAGTTTATATTAAGTAGGATACTTACACCCCGCAAAAGACATACAATAGCAAGTGTTGGAGAAAATGTGGAAAAACTGAAGCCCTCATACACTGCCAGAGAGGAAATGAAATAGTGAAGCTGCTCTGAAAAGGTTTGGCGGCCTCTCAAATTCCTAAATATAAGGACTGGGGATATAGCACAGAGGCACACGCACCTGCCTGGCAAGTGCAAGGTCCTGTGTTCAGTCTCTGGCACCACAGAAAAGAAAAAAGATCTAAATAGAGTTAGCATTTGATCAAGCAACTCCATGCCTAAATGTATACCCCAAAGAAATAAAAATATGTCTCCACAAAATCTCGCAGATATATTTGTCTTCAGATTCAGGAGCTCTAGGAGAATCGTTATAAAGGGAATGGCTCCAGAAA
>NW_004524593.1:6173628-6175847 GCF_000260255.1 Octodon degus | reverse complement strand
CCCTCTTCTCTTTCTCTCTCCCCCTCCATCCCTCTCTTCCCCTCCCCTTCTCCCTTTCCTTCTCCCTTTTCATACACAGTATAATTCAATTTATGTGAAATATTCAAAATAGACAAATGCATAGCTAATGAAATTAAATTAGCATTTGCCTTGGACTATTAGGGTCAAGGGACAGGTGGAAGGAAATGGAGAGTCCTTCATTATTTCACTGCAAATAAACGCAAGCGCCCTTTGAAAGGTAATCTAAGTGTTGGGCTGGTCTGCTAGCTCAGTGGACTAAAGCACCTGTTTAGGCAGAGTGCAGCAGCCGGGGTTTGATCCCCAGCTTGCGGGGCACACGGAGACAGCAATGGAGACTGGGCGTGGTGGCACACACCTGTAATCCCAGCGCTTGGGAGGCTGAAAACAGGAGAATCAGTTGAGTCTGATCTATATAGTGAGACCCTATAGACCCTATCTTAAATACAGAAGGAAAAAAAAAAGTGTTCTAAAATTATGACCATGCTCATACAAGAACTGTGAATTCACAAACATGGTCTGGAATGTACTAAAATCATTAAATTGTACACTTCAAAGAGGTGAGTTATATTGCGTACGAATATACCACAGTGAAATTGTTGTTTTTAAAAAATGGAGCCCAGGGAACATTTCCCTCTCACAGACTTTTGTGTAAGCTTCTTGTCCCTTCAGTGAGATGTTAAAAGGGGAAGTAAAGGTGCTCTCTGAGTTCCCTGTCAGATCCGGAAGCTCCAGGAGGTTCATTCTAAAGGGAACGGCCCCAGACCATACAGGACGCACAGCAGGGTTGGTGGTGAGACTGCGCACACCACACAGGAAACACGGATGAGCTCACCGAAGCAGAAAAGCTAGAGTCAGAAGACTGGTTTGGCTCATAGCTTACCTGAGTTCTCAGACCAACTAAAGAGAGATTGTGTCCTGTGGGCTCTTTGCTCCTCAGAAAGTGCAACACGGTTTTAGGAAGTTTTCTGTTGAAAAGTTGATGGTTTTAAATGAAGAAACAAGAGACATTAGGCTTGATATGAACATTGTTCTAGGAGTGCCACAGGAAAGGGAACTTGATCTCTTCCAGAAATGCTTCAGGGACGACTCCAGGACCCCCAATTCTGGGAGGAGATGACTGGCCAGCAGCCCCAATCACCTCTAGTAACCAGGGTGTTTTCAGATCCAATCTCGAGTCTTCTCAGCATTTTTGCATCGGTTTTAGAACTTCAAATGATGATAGGATATCTGACAGCAGATGCTAGACTCTTGTGCCACATAGTAACAGCTTAGCCTACTGCCACATGCCACCTGAATCCCTATATTATTCTCTAACAAGTGGCCATCTAACCTCTTTTTCAATACTGACTGTGAAAGGATTCACAAGTCCTACAGAGATTTTTAATTCAACACAGAACAGGCTTCTCTGACCTTCTCTATGTAGCAGACTTCTTAAAAGAAATTATGGAACTTCAACACATACCCTCTAGGCTGAACACCCAAAGTTTCTCCAGTGGTTTTTGCTGTCACAAAGCTTTAAAAAACTTATTGCCATCCTTGTTATCTCTTTAGTGACATGGTATAATAACTCTGCCAAGCCTGTCTCCATACCCATAAAATAGAGACAGTTGGTAATGCCTATGTTGCTAAGCTAGTAAAATTAATCAATGTATATAAAATGTGTTTACCATTTAAAACACTTTGTAAACATAAAATACCTTTAAAATATATCTACTTCCTGAAAGGCAAATTGGCAAAACATACTAAAAACTTGCAACTCTAGACTCTTGCAACTTTATATACTCTAAAGCACCAGTGGAAAGCTTGTTAGAAATAAAGAATCATAGACCTATCCAATATCTAGCCAGTTCTACTGAGCATTCTAACAAGACCCCAAGTGTAGTCTGTGCACACTGAAATCTGGGCAGTACTGGAGACTTTACAACACGCAAACTCTAACTCGGTAGCTCCTACTTCAAGTATTTATCACAAGAAAATGAGCAGCTAAGAGCGGAAGAGATGTGCCAAAAGTATATAGTTTCTTTATAACATCAAAAACCTGCAGGAATGTAAAATCTAATAGGACCTGGCCGGGCTTTCATGGTCCATCTGCAAGCTGGTGCATGCTGCTGAGAACACAGATAGGTGTTCAGCGTAACACAAAATGTCATTAATGTCGCCACATAGATTACCCCTGACCGAATCAGGTCATCCATCTC
>NW_004524593.1:6171055-6173528 GCF_000260255.1 Octodon degus | reverse complement strand
AGAGGGTCCGGCCCACGCTGCGCCTGGGCCGGGACTGGTCCCGCCGGCGCAGGGTAGCAGGAAACTCTCCGCACACTCACCGGACCTGGGCTAGGACTCAAGAATGTTTTATTGAAAATTGTAATCAACTGTCATCTTTGCTCTACCTCTCTATTTTGGGAATACACAAATTTGATTATATGCCTCTTTCAAATTTGTTAATTAAAATCTTCATCATGAGAAGATAAAAATATGAAGCCAGTACTTAAGATCACCAAATGAAACTCTCCATGCCTACCATGACCTGCACATGTCATGTTCGCCATCTATTTGTTCCACTCCTTATAACCTCTCTTTTGTTCCAGTTAACATGTACTTATTAGTAGTACGTGTGTATTAATAACACAATCTGTTCATTTAAAGTATAGCATTAATTTAACATGTTAGATATGTGTAATATCCAGGCAATCAAAAATAAAATGTTGGCCGGGAGATGGCTCACTGGAATAAGTGCTTCCCTAGCAAGCACAAGGGCCTGAGTTCAATCCCCGGTTCCACAAAAAAATAAGTAATAAATAAATAAACAAATAAAAGGTCATCAGTCTTTTTATAAGTTTAGATATACTTTCATTAATTTTTTCTCACTTTTTTTCTTTTCTGATTTTTTGAGACAGTGTTTCTCTGTAGTTTCGGCTGGCCTTGAATACACTGTATATCCCGGGGTGGCTTTAAACTCACTGGGATCATTCTGCTACAGCCTCCCAAGTGCTGGGATCGTAGGCACTTGCCATCATGATTGTCAAATTCTGCTTAATATGTTTTTAAAAAGTAATGTTTATATGCATACACTAAAACAAAGTTTAGGATACTATCAGAAGAACTGTAATGTTTCCTGCAGAAAACAGAACAAAGTTTATGGCATAATATTAGCAGAGCCATTTTCTTATTTCTAGTATGCTACTGAGTGCCCGTTTTAACATCACTAAGCCAGCTTTTCAGTGCCCCAAAAAAGCTTCTGGTTACCATTGGTCATTCTTTCATTCCTTTAAAAAATGTACCAACTGAGTGCCTACTGCGCTCCAGCTCTGAGCTAAGTGCTACACATACCACAACACAAGCTCTTTACCTCGGGGAGGGTACAAAATGAAAATCCTTATCAGAGCGCAATCTTACAAGGGTTGGCACACTGGATTCTATGAAAGCATGGAATAGCACAGGGTTCTGTGCTATTTGTTTGTCTATGCTTTTGTTTGTCTGGACAGTAAGTTGGGGGGGGAGCAGAGGGGAGGCACGTGAACATGAAGAAATGCTCTTCCTGACAGAGTAAACAGCATCTACAAAGTTATGGGAGCTTAAGAACCTGGTACACTTACGAGAACAGAAAGTCACAGCCTGTTGCTAGAACAAAAACATAGGTGGCTCAGAGATGTCAGCTGAAACTCGGCAGAGGAGAATAGGGTCTCATCTCCTGACTGTGCCCTACGCCAGTGAGTGTTCTCTTACCCCGAGGGCAGGAAAGAAAAGGAGCAGTGTCTGTGCCAAGAGGTTTAATTGGAAGACTCTACAGGGATCCAACCCAGTGATGTAAGGAGAGGCTAGCTCCATTGGAGGACAGCAGAATGCAGTGATGCCGTCCTAGAGATGGCAGTTCCCAGAATCCATTGCACAGTCAGGATCAGACGAAGAGCACTACTAAAGTGCATTCGTCTGGGCTCTACCCAAGCCAGTGCAGACTTTAGATTTTTCAAAGCTCCCCTGAATACTTCTAATGCAACTGGCTCAATGACACATGGGGGGGGGGGCACAATATTGCCTCTAACTGTAGGGAAAGTAAGTAAAAAGTTTCAATCATATTCGTTTCAAGTCACAAAACAGATAGATGTAAAATTCATCTGGAAGAAAGAAAAGAGAAAACAATAGAACACTTTCAGAGAATGCAATTTTGCAAAATGCAGTTTTATTATTTCCAGCTCGTTATAATAACTTTCCAAGTATTGATTGGTAAGGCCAAAATAATGGTGCCCCATAAGGAAACAGCCTATTTTGTAAGTTTCTGTAATTCACATTTGTAGTGAGTGAGTCACCTTTGTTGCAAAAGTTTGATTACCCTTCAGCTTAGTTACACTTTCACAGACTTTTCATTTTCTATCAGACAGACAATAGGAAACAGAATTTTTGCAAGTAGGAGGTATACCACGAAGTGGGGGGATGAGAGAAAGGAGGTGAAGAGGTAGTGAAAGGAATTAAAATGTGTTCCGTGCCTGTACCTACCCCCACATAATGAACGTAATCGTTATGTACTGCAAACATGTACTAATAAAAAAACTTACATAAGAAACATTTAAATTACCTTCTTATTTTCATAGTCAAAGATAAACTTCAGTCCAGCTCATGGGCAAGATCTTAAATTCAGGACCAGGGAAATAGCTCGGCTACATAAGTGCCTGCCTGGCAAGCAGAAGGTCCTGAGTTCTATTTCCAGTACCAGGAAAAA
>NW_004524593.1:6164255-6170955 GCF_000260255.1 Octodon degus | reverse complement strand
CTTTTGGGTCTGATAAGTTCAGTGAAATCCCCTCAGGATTTAAGTGTGTTCAGATCTATTGTGTCTTAGTCATTCATTCTTATTTTTGCTGCTGTCTGCTGCTCTCCTCATTGAGTTGTTGCACTTGCTGTCTGAATACAGAAAGCCTTTTGCTGTAATCAAATTCAGCTAGGCAAACTCCAGAGAAAGTTTCTACGTCCACTGAACACTTGATTGGGCATTATAAAATCATTCTTCACTTCTGCACTCCCAAGCTCCCTTTATTATTTTTTTATTTTTTATTCATTTTAATGAGAAAGTTGGGTTTTTTTGGGGGGGGCGCTGGCTCTGGTTGCTAACTTAAAGGCAGGTCTGGTAAGGCACGTGGAGCTGGGGATGGAACTGTGGTATCCTGCGCCTGACTGTATTTGCATAAGCAGGCGCTTAAACAATTGAGCTAACCTGAAGACCACCTACTCATTTTAATGGGGAAAAAAAGATAAAATAGCAATGATAAAATGAAACCATTTCAAAGCAGATTAGTAGGACAGTTACAATAATTAATACGTTGCATATTTTTGTCTTCATAGTAGTTATTCAAAGGACAAGATGCAGACATGATATCTTGTCTAAACAATAATGTATAAACCTTTTTTTCTCACTGAACTAAGAGAAAGTAGCTGTATATCTATCCTAAGTATCTTGTATATACATATATATTTTTTCACAACAAAATGGTCCTTCATTTATATCCCCCTTTTTTGTTTTGTTTTGTCAGAGATGTGTGTTCCATTGCTGTTAGAGAAGCTGTATCTGGAGAAGCCTTCAAAGGACCTTTTCATACTTGATGCCAGTTCACAGATTGTAGGTATATGAATTCAGCAAAAGTGTAACCACAAAGTATGAAAATTAAAGCTATATTTACTTTTTCCATAGCTCTCATCACCTTATTTTTATACTTTATTTTATTGATTGGCTATCAGACTCTCTGCACTACAAATCAAGGTCCATAAGGACAAGGAGTTTGCTCTTTTTTAAATTACTATATCTTCACCCTTAGAGCCTAGCATCTTGGAAATAACTGATATTGGTCCAGTGAATGTATGTAAAATACCTTAGTCTCCTGAGAACCACCAGTCTTGTTGAGTTGGGAATAAGAGTCCTTTATCTTTACCATTTCAGCTGCATCCAATGTAGAGGAAACTTACCTTGGATATAGCTGCAGCTATAATTTTCTTGATTTAGCCTTCAAATAAATGTTCATTCTAATGTCTGAAATTTTAAGCAAAAGAATTTTTTTCCTATATGTATCAGGTCTAAAAGAGGTTAGTGGATAAGATCTTAGAAGTCCTAGTAGGGTCATCTAAACCAAGACACATATAGGCAGAAAAATCAAAGTAACATATAGGTCTGGGTAGAGTGAGCAATCTAGGAACAGAAAATCCCATCACAATATGCTCAGATGCAGAATGTATCAAGTCTAATAGAACCAGGCCAGGCCCAGGGAGATGGCTCAGTAGAATAAGCACTTGGCTGGCAAGCCCAAGGGCCTGAGTTCAATCTCCAGTTCTGCAAAAAAAATTAAAAATAAAAAATAAAATAAATAAAAGAACCAAGCCAGAACAAAAATGTGAATTCCACAAGAACATGGAAATAATCTGTTCATACAACACACTGATACGCCAGAAATAGTGAATAGCAGAGATTCCCATCAGCTAAAGGGAACTCATGCAACCATTAAAATGCTTTCAGAAGTTGAAAATTATTGGCATATTGGGAAACAAAAAGGAAAATCGGAAATTTCACTTAGTGTATGAAACCGTATTTATCCAAGTACATGTGTATGTACAAACAGATGAAAGAACACACCAAAATGATAACATAGTTACAGTTGTCTCTGGGTACTAAGATTAGAAATTATTTTAGCTTCTTTTTTTAAAAAAATCTTTTTATTTATTTATTTATTTAGTACAGGCTCTCACTCTGCAACTTAGACTCGTAGTGATCCTCTTGTCTCAGCCTCCCCACCACTGGGATTAGAGGCATACGCCACCACACCTGGTTTCTGTAGCCAGCATGGCATGCAGTACCAGGGATTGAACCCGGGTCATTGCACTTGCCAAGCAGGCACTTAGACTGCCGAGCTATCTCCTCCATCCCTGCTTCTTTTAATTTATTCAACTTTATCAGTTTGTCAATGCATAGTTATTACACCCACTATAAAAAATGTCAACCATCTCGTGTTATGAGTTAACCGTAGCTGTTGTTATTTGAATGACATTCCATCATTACTCTTGACCTCAAGATGTGAGCCTCTTGCATAATCTCAGGATGCCTGAGCAAGTCCTTAGAGGTTCAGCTGGCAGAGTGCTGGAGGAGGAGCAAGAAGCTCCTCCTATTTCTCACAGTCACCTCTGACTCTTAAAAACTCTTCTGTCTGCCAGCACAAAACAACAGAGGAAACATCAAAAAGACTGTGTTACAAGACAAAAACAAAGGTAAGAAAGATAGCCGGGGCAGGAAGCTTATGAGGAGCCCTCAGAATTCTAAAGAACATAACTGAGAGTTGGGTTCAGATGTCTAGTAATATGTTACTGAATAATTTGTCTCATTAAATAGTTGCTTCCTCATGTTAAAACCAAGATGCTGTAAGTCCATAAGACAGCTCAGCAAAACCAACTTTTCTCCTTGCCCTCTCCTCATTGTCCAATCCTCAAGTTCTCCCTTTCCTTTTAATTGTGTTATACCTTTCTATTTGTATTTCTTTTGAATTCTTATACTAGGGAGACTATATGATATTTACACATGTGGGTCTGTTTTATTTCACTTATAAGCATATCTTCAATTTGTTTCTCAATAAAATAAAATTAAAAAAAAAGACAGCTCAGCTCCTCTCAAGGGTCAAAGGCTTGAACTTGATTAGTGAGATGTTACTTATTCAATTGGTGTTGCTTATAAAATTATGATGGATACAGTGTTTCGGGCCAATCACTTGACCACTTCTTAAGGGTTCTTTTTCTTTTCAACACAGTGAAACGCTAACGATTGGTTAATTCCCTGTCAGGAAACAATGGCAAAGACGGTGGCAGTAATTGGAGCTGGGGTCAGTGGATTGATCTCTCTGAAGTGCTGTGTGGACGAGGGACTCGAACCCACTTGCTTTGAGAGGACTGAAGACATCGGAGGGCTGTGGAGGTTCAAAGTAAGTGACATCTCCTTGCTGCTTGGATAGGCTGTGCTGCTATTTCAGGGCGAATCATAGCTACTACAGGGACTTATCAAGCAATTTCTTAAGCAACTTTGATCCGATTTCATTTTGAATTTTTTTTTACACAGCTATATAAGAACTGAAGTCATAGGTTGGCAACTCTCCCCAGCTCAATTCCATGCCACGCTAGGTGGCCAGTCAAGATATGCACAGGACTTGTTCTTTTGTGTCTAGCAATTGTCTTACAACACAGATTTCCATCATTCTCTGATCCACTAGTTAGAGAACATACTACAAGGGAATATTTTAATAACTAGAGGTAGCAAAGATTCTTTTCAGGACACCGCTTCTATGTCATCACTGAGCCAAGTGCTTCTTTGCAGTATTGTGTAGCCAAGTGCCTTTTCATCTGTACCCTTAAAACTTCCGGCATTATTTTACCCTGACTCCCCCCCCCAAAAAAAAAGTGACTTCATGCTTGTTTCCTATATGACTCTCAAGCACTTATGGTCTTCCTTATAATCATGCCCTAACTTGCATTCTTATTCAGAACACGGCCACAGTAACTTTAGCATCAGGCATCAGCTACATGTAGGTGAGTAGCTAAAATATTTGAGGACAGAGATGAGCAAAATGTTTGACTCTGTGAAGGGTAGACTCGTGTTAGCAGAGAGCACCCAAAGGGTTCTTTCTACAGCTTGGCCGGTTAGGGAGATGACAACATCATCCAGAATATGGATTTTACCAATACAAACTGAACCGCATGCCAACAGAGATTTCTTTAACACTGTTACTAAAATACGCACAGCCATCAGAAACAGAGGGATTCTTAAAGGTATGCATTAATAGGCTTGCGGGGTCAAACCCTCTTAAATATTTCTAATAAAAATCTATGATTAGACAAATCTAGCAAAAATTGCACAAATACCAGAGTTAAAAATATATTAGTTCAACTATGCAAATACATTCAGAGTCAACAATGCAGGAATTGATTCGTATTAGGCAGGTAGCTTTGCAGAGCAGAGAACTAGAAAAACAGCCTGAATCATATTCATTTCTTCCTAAATACTGATCCCTTGAATCATCATAGGCTTTCCTTGGAGGGTGATATAATATGGTAATCATTCCTGTCTTAACCAAAGCCATGTAGTCTTAGTTCATTTTATGTTCACATGTAGATTCTGAATGAGATTTTTCTTTTCTGGTTTTTCTTTTCTTTTTGTCCCTAGGTGGATTTTTAACCCAATGAAAAAGTGAAAAAATAATAATAACTTTTTGTTACATAATAAATTCATCACTATTGATTTGTTGTCCAATTTGGAATTTATGCCTAAGAGCCAATATTCCCTATTTATCACTAATTTGTTAGCAGAAGAGATGAAAAATACATACAGTGCTCTAGCACATGATTTTATGAATTCTAGGAGGCTATTTCTTCCCCTAAGCTTTTCTGTCATCCTATTCTTTCTTTTTTTTAAAAAATATATTTGGTGCAGGCCCTCACTATGCAGCTCGGACTCGCAGTGATCCTATGAGTTTTCAGCCTCCCCAGCCCTGGGATTACAGGCACGCACCACCACACCAGGTCTCGTGGTCAGCTCAGCATGCCCCATGGCGAGGCTGGTGGGGCATGTGGTGCCAGGGATAGTCCCTGTGTTTGCCTAATCCGCTAGCTATCTCACTGGCCCTTGTCATCCTTTTCTTGATGTCTTATTTCAAGAGTAGAGAAACCTTCCCACTGATTGGAAAAGTTAGATTAAAATCTAATTTATGAATTAATTAAGCCTTATTAGATATTAAAGGATTAAATACACAGTGGTTTAGAACTGGTGAGGATAGTATGTTCCAAATCTGTCTTAATATTAGATTCATTAGAGAAATGTCAACACTTTGATCCACTGGCAGACACGCACAGAAAGAGGCATACAATGGGCAAAGTTTCCCCGGCACCACTGAAGCCACAAGAGTGTCTCATTCCTCAGGGCCATGGACAGCCAATAGAAGAGGCAGAGAAGGGTGCAGGAGCTCCAAGCCCATGCCTGAGAAGCTGGGCCTCTTCAGAACTCTGCCACCTACGATCTGTTTTAAAATGAGTTATCCATTAACTTCTTGTATTTACATTCAATCCTTGGGAGATCACTTAACATACGCAGTGGTGACAAGTTTAACAAAAACAAAAATTATGAAATTCTTGTCTCATGCTTAGCCTAGACAACTCTAAATTCTTCCAAAAGGTTCTCCAGCTCCCCCTACTGTCACTTTTGAAACACAGTCATGGTGGGTAGTCCACCTATTATTTTCCAACACTTTCCAGTAGAAAAGTATTTAGTGTGTGTTGCTTTCCCCCCACGACGCCCACAGGAAGTAGCTCCTATGATTGTCTTCCTTGATATGTGAATAGGAAACAGGTTTAGGATAAATCACTTCCCCATACGAACGTGGCTCATGAAAGAAAAACCAGAAATGAAGATCTGTATCAGGGCTGGGCCCTCACATTTCATAACCTTTCTAAAGTACTAAGAGAGAAAAAAAACATGATCTACCTTCAGTCACTAGCCTGTCCTGTCTCCTTTATTATTCCTGATCCTTAGTATTCACAAAGAAATCAAGTGTATAGTACACTGTCTACCTAGATTGGTCAGTTGCTTTCCCCAGCTCTATGTACTCTGCTGTTTCAACTAATCTTCATATAATATTCTCCAGATATATCTCTATCTTGGTCTCTTTGTCTCTTAAAATGCAACTCCTTCAAGATCTAATATTTAAAGTTAATTTATTTCTCAAAATATTCTTTTACAGATCAAAGAAGTGCTAGGCACCCCATTACAGAATGGAGAATAACAAAGAAGCAATCAGTGCCCTAAACAGATTTATAATCAACTGGTCTGACCATGTTGACTATGATTTATATTGTGCTTGGTTCAAATACTATACCTCCACTAAAACAGTCTAGTGTTGCAATAACTTTTCAACATTTACAAGATAAAAAATTAGCATTTTCCTGATTATCTGCATATGTATTATCTCATTTTATAGTCACCATAACCTCCTACATTATTTATTAAAAATAAAATTTAAGGCTAAAACGCCAAGGATATATGGTATGGCGATTTTAGCATCAGCCACAATATTGACAATAAATACATATGAGCTTAAAATTATGCTTCCTTTCACAATGCATTAAGGATTCATCCTTAGTCGGGGATCAATTAAATCTCCACGGTCTTTTCTACTTAAGCAGTTAGCAGAAGTCACTCCTCTCCGATCATTGTGAAACTAGTTAGAAGAATTTACATCTGTGTAATAAACATTATTTAGTTGGTTTGACCAATGATCAAGAATGTTTACTGCCAGTTAGCTCAGTTGTTTAAGTGCCTGCTTGCACAAACACAGCCAAGCACAGGATACCTAGGTTCGATCCCCAGCTCCTCATGCCTTACCAGACCCACCCTTAAGGCAGCCTGAGCCAGCTCCCGCCCCCAAAAAAGAATGTTTTATTTTTTTTTTATTTTT
>NW_004524593.1:6151789-6157418 GCF_000260255.1 Octodon degus | reverse complement strand
TCTAAATTAGGGAAATCTTCTAACATGATCATTTACATTAAACAAGTAAACTGTACCAGATTCTACAAACCAAATATATTTTTGTGCATTAATATCATTTTTAGACAATGCTTGTTTTTTAACTAAATGTATGAAAAAAATTTGTGTTTTGAAAACCACATTCCTTTGAGATGAGGCCTGTGTGTCTTTGTCCCAAATTTCTAATATATTTTAATTTAATATAATAATAACCTCCTTGAACATAGAAAGCATGATTGTACTATTTGCATCTTATCCTTAACTCCCACCTGTGGTTGTAAAAATAAGTATTTGAACACACACACACACACACACACACACACTCACACTCACACTCACATTTATCAAGTTCAGTGTGAATCACCTGCCCTTTATAATCCTGGGAAAACCAAGACAAATTTTACTAGATTTCTCCAAATACATAGACAGCTATTTCAACTAACTAAATGCAGGAAGAAGCACATATGAGGACATTTTCTTCCTTTGTGTGTGTGTGTGTGTGTGTGTGTGTGTGTGTGTGTGTGTGTGTTGCATTGGAAATGGAAACTAGTGAAGGGCTCTACCACTGAGCTACACCTTCATTCCAACAAAGGTTTATTTCTTTTTTGATTGCTGTCTCCCAGCCATCCTGCTAATAAAAAATATCAGTCTTCAGAAAAAGCATTTTAGGCTGGCCAGATAGCTCAGCAGATTAAAGTGCCTGCTTAAGCAGGCACAGGGATCAGGGTTCGATCTCCAGTGTGCCGTGCGGACCCCAACCCTGGGGTGCACTAAGACGAAGCTTAGGACTAGGTGTGGTAGCACACGCCTGTAATTCCAGCACTTAGGAGGCTGAGAATAGGAGGATTGCTATGAATCCGATCTGTGTAGTGAGACCCTACAGGGTCACTACAGACCCTGTACTATTAAATACATCTAAAAAAAAGAAAAAGAATTTTAGTGTCATTTTTGTTTGCCAATAAACTACACAAGTAAAACCTATAAAGAACAACTTTTCCCTGACCCTAATACTGCCATAAGCACCCAGATATCATAGCCAGATCTTTTAAAAACCCAAATTTCCCCTTAAAATTGACCTTACAAAAGGTCTAGTCACATTTTAAGAGCAACTTGATGAATCTTAATCTAATATTATGGCCACTGCTCAACAGTGTTAGTTGAACTGATTCTAACCTGTGGATACTTTAATAAATTTATCTCTAGTGACCTATAATAATAGCAAAAGAAGCAAACACTAACTGAACACAAATTTGAATCAATTACTGTTAAACACTTTAATCCCAGTAAAGCCTCATAAGAACTGACACTGGAGTACTAATGAGCCCCATTTTACAGGGGAAAATGCAGAAACTGGTTTATATAATTTGTCCACAATCATAGAACCATTAATTAGGATTCCAGCAAGTCAGTCAGACTCTGCCTCCTTCATTCACTCCATACTACTCATAGAATTATTAGATCTTAAGAAAAAAAAGTATTTGTTTGCTTAATTAAATATTTCCCATTTTTAGAACTTAGCTAGATAAGAAATTCAAACATTCGGTCTCGCCAAGGGACGCTATGTTCAATGACTGCTAAAACAAGCAGGAAAACTTTGCACTTCAGTTTGTAATCTGAAGCTAGTATTGGAAAATAAAAATATCATCATTTATTCATTCAAAGGTAGATCATTCTATCCCCAATATTTAAGATGAATTTCCTCTCATATTCTATTTCAAATCTACTTTGGATGACTGGGCGTGTTGGTGCATGCCTAAAATCCCAGCTCTTGTAAGGCTATAAACAGGCAGATCATTACAAATCTGATCTAGTAGTGCCACCCTGAACACCCTGTAGACCCTTCCCTAAAAAAATACCAAAAAAAAATCTACTTTAGATTCTCATATCTATAATTAACAACAAGATTACAGTAAACTCAACCATCTAGAAAACTGACATACCCTAATCTGATTATTTTCCAAACCACTTGAAATTGTAACAAATTTATTACCTAATTTTTTAATCTGGTCCATAAAAGGTAAATACATGGAATTTACCTTTGGAATTCGCCCTGCCATGGAATCCGCCAACTGTGGACTAAAACCTCTACAAACTGTGAGCTGAATAACCCTTTCCTCCTTTAGTTTTGAGTCTCAAGTATTTGTCTCAGCAATAATAAAAGTAACTAAGACAGAACCCATGATCTGAGATCAAACATTTTATCTTTACTGCTAACCATCCTTAAAATTAGGCCACAGTGGGATCCAATACATACAGAGAGTTTTCACCTATGAGACTCCTAAATTTGTTTGTTTGTTTGTTTGTTTGTTTCATTCTTTGAGATCAAGTAAAATCTCTTGCACAGGAAATCCACCTGCAATAATGTAACAGTGTCTATGGCAGCTGCTGGGTGTCAGTAGAGCAGCCAGCCCAGGCGGCCGTCCACACTGCGGTGCACAGTGGGCTCCATAGAGCTGAGCTAAAGGGCGCAGCTCCATCGACAACAGCGGACACAACCGCTGAGCCCCTAGCGCATCCCTGCCCCATAGACGGGGACTGAAGCTCAGAGGCACTGACCAGTCCACACTCACAGTTTGAAATCAGATGGATTTAAACTTTCATCTTACTCTGAAGATTAGTCCTTTTCTGCTAGTCCAGGCCATCTCTTGCAGTGTTTCCCAAAATCTAGGCACTCTAGATGTAAAGGTGTGGCAGGAAAGAAATCATTTTCTGTGAATAATGATGAGACAAAAGCAAGCACAATTGATTTAGGACAGTGTTTGGATTAAAGGTGAATATTTAGGGGTTTTTTTATTTCCTTTCACCATGCTGTAGAAGATGCTGTAGTGTTCTTTAAGTAAGACTGTCATTTTTCAATTTGGGAAATTCTATAAGCTTCCCATGTCATTACCACCCCCCCCCCCACATGCTGAGTCAAAAGAGACACAACCATTTCTCTGGATCATGCCTTAGTCTCTGCGTATGTAGAAGCACCTCCTGAGGAGTTCTTTCGGGCAGCATCATTTAAATTTTGTAATGTAAAACTCTCTTTGATGATGTGCTGATTTCACTCACTTTAGATCACCATATTTGAGTCTTTTCATGATTTAACATGACATTATGCACAGCTCTGCTTGAAGAAAAAAAATATAAACTCCACCATACTATGGCGTGAGTTGGATTTTACTAAAGCATACTTGCTAACATTAAAATTTAGGTTTAAGTTCTGATTGTCATCAATAATGCTCATGCTTTTATCATTGGGGGAGAGTTGATTTGCCCAAAGCACAACATGGGGGCAGACAGATTCAAATCAAGATGTAAAAACTTCCTGCTCTTGACATACTCATTTTACTTGAAATTCCCTAGCATGTTCTTTGTCCAATGGCTCAGGACCTATTGGCTGCTAAAGGTGCAGGCAGGGTATTAACATTCCCTAGGGAGAACTGAGGAAGTTAATCCAGTCACAAAGGTTAGCATCAAGCAGGCAGAGACGGGAGCAGCTAAGCATCCTGCGGTGTCGAAGGAAGTAAGCAACACTGGTAGGCAGAACAGGCAGGCTACAGAGGCTGCACCCCATCATCTGGATACTGCAGGCGTGCTGGAGCAAAGAGAGAGAATCACCTCGCCCAGGGCTGGGAGGAGACTTTTTAAATACGTGATTACCACTAATTACCTCGCTTGATTCTTTAGGAAAGTGTGGAAGATGGCCGAGCCAGTATCTACAAATCTGTCATCACCAACACCAGCAAAGAAATGTCCTGCTTCAGCGACTTTCCAATGCCTGAAGATTTTCCAAACTTCCTGCACAACTCAAAACTTTTGGAATATTTCAGAATTTTTGCCAAGAAGTTTGATCTTCTAAGATATATTCAGTTTCAGGTATTGTGCTTAGGGGGAATCGATTTTTCTCTATTAATCCAGTTCCTATTTAAACAAAAAAGCTTCTCTGATGAGGAAAACATAATGAATACACTATCCCACTCCAATTTTTTGTCAAAATGTATGGACATGACTAACTTTCAAAAGTAGTAGAATTATAGATTGTTTACAATAACCAGCTGGGGTTTTTTGTTTGTTTTGTTTTGTTTTATTTTGTTTTGTTTTGTAGCAGGCATTGAACACAAAGCTGTTAATTTTTAATGACTGATAATATTGATGGTAAAACTACATTTAAACTAATATTACATATTGCCACTGGGCTTTTCTAGCCTCATTTCTCTTGTGATAATATATGGAAAAAATCAAATTGCTGATTTTTTTTAAACTTCTCTGTTGAAATGAGGTTCCTTAGATATGTGTTAAACTCTCTCTACTCTCCTTTCATTTCTGAAAGCTTTGGAAATAATTTTTGCTAATTCTTTTTCCTGGATGCAATCTCTAGGAACACTAAGATGGTTGGATCATCTTGAAAAATATTTGGAATTATTTGTTCTTGTGCTTTCTCAAAATCAAATAATCCAGAACAAAATCCACAACATTTTCTTCAAACATGTTGCATTTTTACTAGTACTACATAGAAAATAAATTTTAAATTACATTCTGGGTAAATAACTGTTACTGGCATTTATTTTTTAATGCATCTCATTTTGTTAGTAACTCTAGTTTTTATGTACCAGGCTTATGTCATATTTATGCATAATAGTTTATTTTGATGGAAGTCTACATCTATAAATATATTAAAATGGGGCTGGGGAGATGGCTCAGTGGAATAAGTACTTCCCTGGCAAGCACAAGGGCCTGAGTTCAATCCCCGGTTCCGCAAAAAATAAATTAATTAATTAATTAATCAATTAATTAAAATGTCCAACTTTACTTAATGTAGCCTCCTCCTCCCATTTTTTGGTATATCCATACTACAAATAACAGATTTTTTAATATTAGAAATTTTTATCATCTTTGTCCACAAAAAGCTATAAATTTATTTAAGAAACATTCTGCTGTCTTCTGAGATGTAACTAATTTGTTCTTCTAAGATTATGTTCAAAATGCAAAGGAGGGCCAGCCAAATAGCTCAGCAGATTAAAGAGCCTGCAGGCAGGCACAGGGGATGGGGGTTTGATCCCCTGGCCTGCCGTGCCAGGCCCACCCCCGGGCGCTCTGAGATGGCATTTGAGACTGGGCATGGTGGCGTGTGCCTGTAATCCCAGCTGTTGGGAGGCTGTAAATAGGCAGATCACTACGAGTCCTATCTAGTAATGAGACCCTGAAGACCCTATAGAGCCTTCCCTAAAATACAGGAAAAAAAATTTTTTTAAAGAAAATAAAGAGGAAAGGTTTGATTCTGGCCACAATCTCAAAAGTTTCAGTCCACAATTTATTGGCCCCACTGCCATTGGGCCTGTGGACAGGCAGCCACATAGCATGACCACGGCAGGTAACATGGGCTGGGCAGTGCTGCTCATCTCGTGGTGCCTGGGAAGCAAAGACAGAGGAATGGCCTGAGACCCCACCTTCCCCCTTCAAGGCTATGCCCAGTGACCCAGCTTCCTCCCGCTGGGCCCCCCCAACAGATTGCATGGCATTCCAGTAGTGCCGTGGCCTGGGGAAGCCCAGCCTTCCACACGTGAGCCTTTGGGAAACGCTGTTTCAAAGCATGATACATACACAGGAGATTCAAAGATCTGCAGTC
>NW_004524593.1:6144614-6150440 GCF_000260255.1 Octodon degus | reverse complement strand
ACTTTATATATTGAAAAATATACATTTTATTTCTACATTTAAAATTTACAAGGTTGATCTTTTATTCCAATACGTCGAATTTTCTTTCACATTACAAAACACATTGATAAATGCACAAATGTTGGTTTACAGGTTTGGTTTTCTTAACCATTTTTCTGTTTAATTGAAAATTTTTCCATGGCTGAGAGATGTTTATATCTCAAATTTTTCTTTTTCTCAGTGATCAAGGCTGCGTATGGCTGAATGCATTTTTGGAAACTCTGGGACACACTCAGCCTATTTGTCATGGAATGGCTTAAGGATTCCTAAACTCTAGATTCAAGAGATAAGCTTCTTAATTCTTCTATCAACTGATATCTGAAATACCTAGCTTCCCTCCATCTTTGTTTTTTTCTGTACTGAGAATTGAATACAGGGAGTGGTGAACTATTACACTCACCCTTTTTTAAAATTCTGAGACAGAAACTTGCTGAAATGGCCATTCTGTTCTGGAAGTTTCCACCCTCTGGACTCAGCCTCCCAAGTAGCTGGGATCACAGATGTGCCGAAGCATCTGTCTGTGCTTTTATCTCCTGATTGAGTTTTGCATTTCTCTAACTCTTAGATATTCAAATACCGTCCCGATACTGGATCTAAAGATTATTGTATCTGAGAAGCTTTGCATTCTTTTTATATTCCTCTTTTATTAGCACCACAATACTCGACAATCTAATCTGAAATCATCCCGTTGAAATCAGGCTATCCTTCAAGGCTTTCTCTTAATACAATCACAATTTTGAAGGTCACTCTGGTGACTTGAACCACCCAGTTAGTTCTTTCACTGTTAGACGTTTTTCTAAACTTGGCTGGCTCTTACATTTGGACCTCAGCATCAATGTCCCCTCCTTAGAGAGTTCCTCTCCGGTTGCCTTTCAAAAGAGAGATTGCCCTTCTTCATTTTGTATGTTTTTAAAAGAATGTTCTTCCCAACACATAATCTGTGACTTTTTCATGTATTAGTCTGCTTGTTAGTCACTTGTCCCTTTCTCCAGAGCACAGGCTCCATAAGATGAACTCCAGCACAATATTTTATTCATTAAATACTGTATGCTGAGCACTTCTATGATGCCAAGTACTTTGGAGGCTGAGGCTGGAGGATCTTGAACTTAAAACCAGCCTGCGCAATACAGTGAGCTCTTATGTGAAAAACAAAAAATAAGACTAAACAAAACCAGCTGGCAGCCGTGGCTAACTCTGGAAGGCGGAGACACCAGGAAGATCACCTGTTTGAACTCAGCTTGGGCAATATAGCAACTTCCTGAGACCTCTCAAAAAAAAGGTTTATAAGATGTCCAAAAAAAAAAAAACCCAATAGTTCTGTAGCTTGCCAGGCTGTGCTCTAAACTGCAGTCCTCCTGCCCCAGTCTCACCATGTGTTGGAAGTACACTGCTTGGCTTCTCTTCCTTTTTCCCTCCTTCTCTCTTTCCCTTACTTTTTCGACACAGGCTCTTTTCATGTAACCCAGGCTGGCCTCACGCTTGTAATGTAATGTTTGTCCTAATGCCGCTTCTGCACATATTTTTAATTTATTCTAAGGGTTTCTCCACATGCAGTCAGTTGTAACCTTAGTGTGTAAACAAGTTATAACCTACCCTTTTTCCCCAAAAAGGAATTGGAGAGTAAAGGCAGGGAGAGCTGAGTTACATCCTCACACCCACCCTTATTATTGTTTTGTTTTGTTTTGTTTTTTAAAGCTTATTTTGAAAGTTTGCTAAGTCCAGGCTGGCCTCAAACTTGCAGCCATTCTCTCTCAGTCTTCTCAGCAGCTGGGCACAGCCGAGGTAGGCGCCCGGCCTGGCTCAGGTTGGGCATCACGTGGCCGGCGGGCTCAGCCCAGCACTGCCGCTCAGGGCTGTTCAGGGCAGGCACCCGTCCACATCAGGTTCAAATACCACAAGCGTCCAGCTGAGGCTGGCGGTGTGGCCTCTGTGACTCACTCCAGTTTCCGGTCTGCAACTGAGATCCCGCGTGTGTGGCGGTGTGGAGCGCTGCGCATCTGCATGGGTCTGGGCTGCTCCGGGCTTCTCCAATGGCGAAGAAAGCTGGAAAGTGCAAGGGCCTGAGTTCAATCCCTGCTTCTCTAGATGGGCTCTGTGTTTCCGTGGTCATCAAGACTGCCTTCTCCTTTCTGATGCTGAGCTAGGCCACCTGTTACTTTTTTTTTTTTTTTTTTGGCAGAACCGGGGATTGAACTCAGATCCTTGTGTTTGCCAGTCAAGCACTTATCCTACTGAGCCATCTCCCTGGCCCCCACCTGTTACTTTTATAATGACTTTATGTTGTTTGTTTTTTGAGTCAGGGTCTTTCCTCACAGTTCAGGCTGGCCTTGAACTTGATGTGCCTTGGCTTTTTTCTGTCCTACTGAACACATTCATATTTGTCTTGTCCTTGAAGCCTTTCCCTTCCCTGGACAGAGGTCCTACAAATAAATGCTGTCCGTGTGCAGTGATGGGGGAGGAGCGCAGGAACAGAACCTTGTGGCCATCGGACCGGAAGCTCCTTCAGCTCTCTCCTTGGAGAACACAGTTCTTTCTCAGGACTCTCAGGGTGCAGATTTGGATGTTAAGTCAGATCACCAGTGGAGCTCCTAGAACCCATGCCTGAACAGAGTCCACACGGATCCAAGCACGGTGGGGGGCAGCCACGGAAATCAAAGCTGCATGAGTGATTTAAAATGAACTTAGCACTGGGCCCCGCTTATCTACAGGAATGATCCCCAAACAGAATCATGAGGAAAACTTTAAAGTACAAATTTCTGGGATCCACCCAGAAATGAATCAGCAGCTCTGACATGAAGCTAAGGATCTGTAATTCTAACATATTCCAAGGGACCTCATTTTAAGAACCAATGACCCAGATTCCATCAAGTAGCTCCACCCTAAAAGGCAAATGCTTACATGAAGCCGTATATTCCAAGGAAGTCTGAAAGGACATAGGAGGCTTCTCTGCAATTAACTACCAATAAGTTATTAGCATGCTGAATGTGCAACTTCTGTGTTTTTTATTTTGGTTTTCACTTGCATTTACAACATCAGAATACAACATCAGAATAATGTATTGCAAAATTACAGGGAGGAAACTTAATGTATTTAAGAAATATGAAAAGAGTATCTTCTATGTCATGCTGTAGTATCACTAGATAGTCCAAAATAAGAGACTAGGTAGTCAGAACCAGCATCTGACCATGCATCTTTCATCAAAACCAATGGCATGTCCAGGAAGTGTGCCTGCCCATCTCTGAATACAGCCTCTCTGTGGTGCTACCCCACAGGAACGGTACCTAGTATTTCTTACGGATTTTTACTTTGAGCCTTCTGATTGACCCTGATGTTGTAACTGCTGTAGGAGGCAAAGAAATGGGACAAACTACTGACCCCACAAAGAAAAAGTTCAAAAGTTTATTATAAGTAGCTTGACATAAGTTATATACATGGACATTCACAGACTTTTCTCTTCTTTCCCTTGAAGGTATTGAGAAGTTCAAAGGCCAGTATTTCCATAGCCGTCAATATAAGTACCCAGCTGGATTTGAGGGGAAACGCATCCTGGTGATTGGAATAGGCAACTCAGCCTCAGATATTGCCTCTGAGCTGAGTAAAAACGCTGCTCAGGTGCGATGCTCTCTGTTTACCTTGTACTATGAGGGGAGGAAGGAGAGGCACATTCAAGCATCCTGGCTCTCTAGGTCAGGGCTCCAGTGCTAATTAATTGGTTGCTTGCTTGGTTGCCCGCTGTGGTATCAGAGAAAAATCTGGAATTCAAGAAGCCACAAATATTCTCCCAGCTCTGCCATTAAGAAGCCACTATCCTAGACTGAGTCGTTTCACTTCTCTAGACTGCAGTTCCCTCATTTCTTAAATAGAAGATTTCAACTAGATGGTTTTCTGTGTAACTGGCCTAGTTTCTTCCAGGCAGCTTAATGAGAAGTTCATGTGTGCTTATTTGAGCAGCATCATTTAGAAATTCAGGGCTATGCGAATTGTATCTGAAATATAGATCATCCTCAGTGACCGCAACAACCAAGAAAAGAAGATTTAATAGGTGGTGAGGGTTCCCGGCCATAGGTATTGAGGTGTCCTCTCAGTCCTGAGTCTTGTACCTGCACAAGAATGACACCAGCTGAGCTGCCGAGAGTCATATATCAAAGATAGACATAATGTTGACAGAGATGATCAGGAGTCAATCCCTTCTAGGACAGACACACGCCAAGATGGAAGCCACAGCTAATGGTCCTTTCCCAAAGCATTCCCTCCAACAAAGCCTGAGTCAGCAGGGCTCCTGCTCTTACACTAGCCTCCTCAGCCTTAGACCTCTGGTTATATAAGACAATCATGACCATATTCACAACCAGAAAACTCTGCAGTCCTAAGTCTTATGCTTTGAGGATTCAAGATTACCAAGAGCAGCAGCAAACATGATGCCTCCCCAGCAGTAGCAAAGGGTTTATACTGGACATGTCAGCGTCCTCACCGGTCAGAGCCAACCCTGTGAACAGTAGATTAACCAAAAGTAAAGAAATAAGTTTCATAAGACCCAAGAAGTCCTCACCTTTCTTGTGAAAAGAAGCTACATTTTATTTTTCAATGCTTTAAGACCTCAGGGTGAGGAACCAGTGAGGAGAAAATAATTGTAATAGTTTAAAGAACAACAGAGCAGCGTGGTGGGAACTACTGACCCTGGTCTCCGTTACACTGGGAAAACCCACCATATAAACAAGGAGAAGGGAATATGATGGGGAAAGTGAAAGAAGCCAAGCTTACGTATCTGCCAGCCGTGTGGAGATACATCCTAGACCACAGCTTGTGGTCAGGCCAATGATTCAAACTTAGAACAGATGTCCAAAGATATCACACCATGGACTGCCAGATCCAATTCTTTATATGGGTCATGCCTATTAAAACTCCTATTTGTGATGCCAGATTCAACAATAAGAAATTGCAGTGGCAACGTTTGTGCACCACGAAGCTCATTAGCCCATATGCACAAGGTATCCCTTTAATAGTGATTAATCACATAAATTAGAAGTATGATAAAATTTCTTATGCCAAGTAGTATATTCTCAAATCTTCTCAAGAAAGACTTTTCAGAGACTTTGCAAGAGCTATGTATGTAAAAGGCAGAAGTAGGTACATCTGCAAAGGTTAAAATTACAACCCAAACTCAACAAAATCTTAAGTGTTCCCTGCTCTGTTCATAGGGTACAAAGCCCTCTTCCACAGCCCCAGAGAACCACTGTGGAAACTATGGATGGTGCTGGTTCATCCACACACCTCCAAAAAAAATATCTGGCTCTACGCATTCATCTCAAAGAAAGTAGCTGAGCCTAAGGACCAAGGCCCTTCCCCACAAAATTTGTCTTCAAATTCTAGCTCACTCCAGGCAATATTAATGAGGCATTATATTTAAACCCCTGAAGCAGCCTAAGAAAATAATAATGGTAGCAATGCTTATGCTTTCCAAGCAATCCCTTAAATATTTTATATGCGTCATTTCATTTAACATGAAAAATAATGTCATGATAAACGTACTGCGATGGCCCCAATTTTAAAGAAAAATAAATGAGTGCAGAGAGCCTGAAATAACTTATCAAAGGTAACACAGCTAGTAAGTAGAGGGTCTGGGGTTCAAAGATAGGCAGTCTGGATTCAGAATGTATGATCATAATTTCATATGAATTGGATTCTTTACAAATGAATCTCACGGGGCTGGTGAGATGGCTCAGTGGTCTAAAGCACCTACTTAGAACAAGGTTAGCAAAACACAGGGACCACGGTTCAATCCCCCAG
>NW_004524593.1:6137988-6144384 GCF_000260255.1 Octodon degus | reverse complement strand
TCTCCATGAAATCCTGCTTTATCAGTGTAAAAATCAGTAGGGACATCTTTTTAGGATAAAGTTGCCAAACTGCAGTGAAAACTGAGAGGGCTTCACTTTGAGGCCAGTCTTCTGCAATAGAGAACCTTGATAAATTCTGGAAATGAACACAATACCTCCCACCAGCCAATAGATTCTTCCCAAAGGTGACAATGTCTGAATTTAAACTACATTCTTTTTGGCTTACCAGGTATTCATCAGCACCAGAAATGGCTCCTGGGTCATGAGCCGAATCTCTGAAGATGGTTATCCCTGGGACATGGTGTTCCACACTAGGTTTAAGTCAATGCTCCGAAACATCCTGCCACCAATAGTTCGCAAATGGATGATGGAACAACAGTTAAATCGTTGGTTCAACCATGCAAATTATAGTCTGGAGCCTAAAAACAAGTAGAGTTATTTTATGGTATATTCATTGCTTAACAAGTTTGTCTGAAGCTGTGTTTCTTACAAAGATCCAAATTACTAACAGTGTATGTATTATATAGGTCTTAGAGTTTGAATTTTAAATTCTTTTCTATGTCTTGAAAACATACTTAAGAAGATGCTGTAGAAGTGTTATAAGGGGTTCCAGTAAGCAGAATTAGGCTTGGTGCAAAGAACTTTCTAACACCTAAAGTTGTCTAACATTGGAGAAATTCGCTTCAGGAGACCATGAGTTTTCTTACCAGAGGGATTTGGTAGGAAGCATGTAACTTTCCATCTGATAAGTTATGCTTTGATAACTCTATATCATGAGGGGTCTTTCCATGGAAGGTTTTTGGAACACAGTCTTTTCTCTTTGACAAAGACAAATACTTGCTGATCGTCACGTTCTATGTCATTGGTATTTTAAGCACAAGCAAAACAGTGTAGATGTTTGTTTTTCCTTAGGTGATAGCAGGCTACTTCCTTTAAAAAAAAAAATAGGTCTTTAAAACATTATAACAAATGCCATGGAGTTCTATTCTTAGATTGAACAAGACAGTTCTCAGATTTCCAACAAGACCTTCTTCAGAAATACAACCAGACTGCTCCATCATCCAGCCTATCATAGGTAGAGACACTGGATTTCGAGATCAAGAGATAGTACCAAACCTAGTTTGATCCATTCATTTTCATACTCTTGGTAGGGTTCATTATGAATTTAATGATTTTTCCTTCCATTCTTATGATCAGGTAGGAATTAAATAAAATAGCAAAATAAAGCTAAATACTATAAAGATGGTAGAAGAAGCAATAGGGCAATAACCACGAGTAACCTAATGACATGGCTACCTAGGTACTAATCATAAGTATTGTCATTTTAGGTAAGCCCTTTCAAAGTCTTCCTTTTAAAAAATGACTAACTTGAGCCAGGTGTTGTGAGCCACATCTGCAATCCCAGCACATGGGAAGCTGAAGTAGCAGGATTTCTCCATGTCCGAGGCCTACCTGGGCTATATTGTGAGCTCAAGGCCAGGCTGACGTACATAGCTAGACTGTGTCTCACAAAAATAAAAACAACTTAATGCTGTAAATACGTCTTCAACTAACATCGCCTACATGCTTTTCTATATTTCTGAGGGTCAGATCCTTGAGATGATAGTAAGTCAGAGAATAAAGGGTGGGGAAGCCAATTAATCAAGCTAGAGTTTTCCAGTCATTTGAAAACCCCGTAATTTTCAGGGCTACCCCTAAAACATGGCAAGAGCACTCAAGATTCCTTAGCAAAAGAGCCTTCTGAGTGTTTCTTTCCTGTGTATCTCAGATACCTTATGAAAGAGCCCATACTGAATGATGACCTTCCAAGTCGCATCCTCTATGGAGCTGTCAAGGTGAAATCAAGAGTGACAGAGCTCACAGAAACATCTGCCATCTTTGAGGATGGAACAGCAGAGGAGGACATCGATGTCATTGTCTTTGCAACAGGATATAAGCTATCTTTTCCTTTCCTTGAAGAGCCAGTTGTCAAACAAGGGCATAATATGGTCTCACTGTACAAATACATGTTCCTCCCTCACCTGGAGAAGTCGACTCTTGCATGCATCGGCCTCATCCAGCCCCTCGGCTCCATGTTCCCTACAGTTGAGCTTCAGGCACGTTGGGCAACAAGAGTTTTCAAAGGTGAGTGAGCAGCTTAACATCACCAATACGTAAGGTTCCAAAACTACCACACGGTTCTCCCTGTGCCTCTGTGCAGCATTTCACCCTACTTAGAAGGCTATGATGTTCCTGCTTCCAAAGTCCAGTTTTGCTCAACAGAAACTCATTGAAGATGCAGCTTGTGCTGAGACTCAGGGGCACAAGAAAAATTTAAACAACTTTTTTTTTTTTTTTTTACTTTAGGGAAGAGTCTACAGGGTGTTCAGGGTCTCACCACTAGATTGGACTCATAGTGATCCACCTGTTTTACAACCTCCCAAGAGCTGGGATTACAGGAACCCAGTCTCAATTGCCATCTCAGCACACCCTGGGGGTGGGGCCAGCACATGGAAGGGTCTTGCAGGCTCTTTAATCCACTAAGCTATTTGGCTGGCCCAGCTAAATGACTCATTTTAACAGGATGTGGCAAATGCTTTGATAGAGGAATGCTCATGCACTGCAAGAAGATAGAAGGTACTTGGCTGGGTGGGGTGAGGGGAAGGTCAAGGAAAACTTCCTGGATGACCAAGGGTCTCAGGTGCAGGAAAGAAATCAGCTGAGCACAGGCTGGGCATGATGGTGCATGCCTATAACCCCAGCACTTGGGAGGCTGAAGCAGGAGGATCACTGTAAGTTCCAGGCCAGCTTGGGTTAGAGACTGAGTTCAGTGCCAGCCTGAACTGCACAGTGAGACCCTGTATCAAAATGGAAAAAGAAAAGAAGAAAAGGAAATTACCTGAGCACAAGAAAACAGAGATGTGAGGCACATGGGGCATTACAGGCTGCATGACATCCTCAGAGTAAGAATTGAGGGGGCAGTGGGCAGGGAGGAGCGATTAATCTCAGGGAAGAAGGAGAGGACAAAAAAGAAAGAAGGGGTACAGGGCACAAATCTTTGCCAGGCAGGCGTTCAAGCTGTTGAGATATCTCCCCAGCCCATAGGACAGAAATCTTTGAATTCCACACTAAGGAATCAAACTGCACAGCAGTTCTTCCCCAATCTGGCTGCATCTCCTGGCCAGACTTGTTGATTAAGTCCGGGCGTGAAGCTGCAGAATCTGCATCATAAAAAGCCCTTTGGGAGAGACACCAGTGGAAGGGCACAAGCAAGGACAGGCCTTCTGGGTGGTATTAGCACACATTATTTCAGCAGCTGTGTAGAATATAGACTTTAATGGGGAGAATTACAGACGCTCAGTGACCAGTGAGAAATCAGCTGTGCTAAAATACAGTGATCCCTGGGCCTAAGCAGAGACACAAAATGAAGAGAGGACGTAAATCTGAGGAATCATCAAGGAGGAAGCCACAGGGCATAACTGCTTGCTCAGTGTGGATAGAGAGGAATCAAGGGCATGTTGCAGATCTCTAGCCCTGAAAATGAGGCAGATAGCAGCGCCGGCAGTGGAGGAGGGCTCTGCAGAAGAAGGTGCAGGTGTGGGCAGGCAGGCTTTGATGGCAGCTCAGGTTTGGAGTTCTTGAATCCGAGATGCCCAATGCCTGGCTGTGTGCAGGGGCCTTGGCCATTTCCCAACCCAAGTATGTCTTATGAGCAGGAGACAGAATCACAAGCACCAGGGGCCAGGGAAATAGCTCAGCAGCATAAGTCCCTGCCTGGGAAGTGAGAGGTCCTGAGTTTGATTCCCGGTACTGAAGAAAAGAATCACAGGCACCAGGAAGCTCTCACACTGGTGTTCTCTATCCCCTCCACCTGTTTCCACCCTCACCAGCTATAGCTGCGGAGAATAGACAAGAGGCTACTGAAGCAGAATTTAACTTTAGGCGACAACTGTTGGGAAAAGCAATGATAGTGCACCAAGCTCACTGAAACCCACCTTTCTTTTTCTAGGCTTGTGTAGTTTACCTTCAGAGAAGACAATGATGGAGGACATTATTAAAAGGAATGAAAAAAGAATAGAACTGTAAGCATGTTTTTTTTTTTTAATTTAAAAAAAGTCTATTTTGAGCAATGGTGCTCAAAGCAGAATGATCTAACTACCTAGACTAACACAAAGCTATTCAATTAAAAAGTAAACTTCTGGGCTACAACCCAGTGTCACCGAATCAGAAGCTTTGAGCTAAGTGGAAACGTACGTTTTTACATTCTTCCTAGACAATTCTTTTACACTGTAGTCTAAGACAGAAGGATAGAAACTGTACCACAGCAGAATTCCTTTTATTCTTGGCTTCATTTCATTTCAGTTTTATATAATGCCTGTGGGAGAGTGTCATCTTCTCAGGTCACCCATACTCTGGTCTGAGAGGGAGTGGGGTGGCGCACTGATCGTGACGTGGCCTGAACATCTCTGGAAAGTTACCTTACAGTGCCCACCCAGATAAATCGGGGAGGGTTTCAGGTATGAAGGTTCAAGGATTTGTTGTTTTTCCGAGGCAGAACATGGTTCACCAGTGACCAAGTACTCTTGGAAAGTTCCCTTGAACTTCGTACACCTGGGCAAGGGGTTATTTTTATATTCGAGTTCCAGTTCGCTTGACATTGACTGGGACACCTACTGCACACCGACCAGGTCTGCCAGGTACTTCAGAAATTTAACATGGAAATGTTAAGCATTTCCTCTGCACTGACACTGAGCTAGGCTTCACAAAGCGGTGCTGTCTCCCAAATCTCTGCAGCAGGCCAAGCAGTATGCACTTGCCTGGAGGCTTGCAGCTGCGTGATGAACACTAAGCAGAGAGTGCAGCGTTCACTCTGGCCCCCTCCAGATTGAACTCATGGCTTTGGGAACTCACGGCTGTGCAGGACACGGCCTGCTGTCAGTCTGAGAGATGGGCCCCCTGACAGGATCAACTCACACTCTCACCACAGGTTCATATCAGACCCCCGGCCACCTACTCCTTTCGTCATTTGTTACAGAGTGAGAACAGTCTGTGACTCTGTCCCATTCACATTCCTCGTTCAGGTTTGGAGAAAGTCAGAGCCAGATACTGCAGACCAATTTCGTGGACTACCTGGACGAGCTTGCCCAGGAGATAGGTGCCAAGCCAGACCTCATCCCTCTCTTGTTCAAAGACCCTGTGCTGGCTGTGAAACTCTACTTCGGGCCCTGCAACTCCTATCAGTACCGTCTCGTGGGGCCCGGGAAGTGGGAAGGAGCCAGACATGCCATCCTCACCCAGGAAGAAAGAGTACTGAAGCCTCTGAAGACTCGCTCTGTGAAGGCTGCTTCCACCTCCCCAGCTTGTCTGCTGCTGAAAATCCTGGGGCTTCTCGCCATTTTTGTGGCCTTTTTTTTCCAGCTTCTTTGATTCTAATCTGTCAGCATGACACCTCTAGCTTTATTGTCTCTCTTGTTAGCACAGATTCAAGAGAACAATATGCAAAGAAAAAATATTAAAGCCGTGCTCTAAATTTTAGAGTTATAAAGGACAAGTAAGAGAAGTGATCGCAGGGAATTGGGGAAATTAGGCCTATGTTTAAAACTAAAGTTATGAGAAATGAAAGTTCTTTGCTCTTTTACCCTTTTCATAAATTCCTAGACTTCCAAAAGTACATAAACTAACAGGGCCAGAGGATAGTGTTCCAGCCTTAATATGGTTTAAATTAGGTGGAAAATATAGAATTTCACAGGATGAAAAGCAGCCCCTAGAGCTTAAATTACTGAAAAACTCAAAATGGGGTAAATATTTAAAACTCTCTCACAACACGTTTGCTGGCATAGCTTTTGAAAGTACCAGGGGTGAGAATGAGAAAAATAAATGTACAAAACAACACTGATGCTGGTCTCATATAGAAAGCTAGCAAATAACCATTTTCTTGCTGCAAAAATAAAATAAGCCATAATAGCTAACTGAAAATACATGTATGTATACACAGATATAGATACATAGTGCTTGTCATAGACTAGACATTGTATTATGCGGATGTTATAAATATTCTAATTCTCACAATTCTGAGATGGGTATGGATATTGTACCCATTTTACAGATGATGAAACTGAGCTTCAAAGCCTTTATGTAACACGAGCAAGGCCACACTGCTGGTCTTCCGATGGAGTTCCAATTGGCAACCAGACTTGTCAGATTGGAGAACTGAGGGTCATACCTTTCCACAACAGGCTTACTTATAAAAACCTCATTATTGTTAATGCACTTATTAACAGTTTATTTCATGAATTATAATACAAAGGTTCACTGTGGAGGGCCTTTACATAGAAAACGGCACTCTCCTTGCACGTGTGAGACAAATAATATCATGGACAATGTTTGCTCTACAGTTTAGCTAAATAAAAAAAGTAT
>NW_004524593.1:6132990-6137759 GCF_000260255.1 Octodon degus | reverse complement strand
CGGCTGCTCCCACCCGACGCTTTGAACTGCGCGGCGCTATGACTGCTGATCCCGTATCGAACGCTAATCCTGCAGCTAACCCGCGCAAAATGCTAAATAATTTGGAATCTTTTTCATCTGATAAAAGCATGTCAGTTAGGATAGTCAAACATTTCCTTGGAATTGAAGACAAATAAGACAAGTAATTGATGTCAGTAAACATTGAGCAATGTCACGGATAAACATTTGTCCAAGAACGTTCACCGAGCTGCTTTTTCCATGAAGGAAGGGCGAAGATCAAAGATGTTGACGACTTAAGCAAAGTTTTCCTTTTTATCTTTTCAAACCCTGAGTGGACCCTGTTCTCAATTTTGGCTCAGATATCTCGCGCCAAGGCCTAGGACAGCGATGGTGACATTTTACACCACAAGCCAAAACGCTCATACTCACTGGAAAGCACTAACACTGCAATTAAATCTAAATGCTGAGGTTTTACATTAGAAAAAAAAAAAAAAAAAAAATCTTTGGTCTTAAAAGTAAAATGCAATAACAGAGCTTTCCCTAATAAAAACAGCTTTTTATAAACAACTTTTTTTAAAGATATAAGTTCGCATAGGTGTGCTTTTGTGTAATTAACATGATGTCTGCTGTTGTATACAAGCTGATAGTTTCCCAAACCGTGGCTGGGGCAGGAGGCTCCGTGAGGGCCCTGTGCATCCTCTCTGGTACCAGCATTCGCCTAGGGCAATGCGATGGCAATCTCTAGGGGTGGAAATTTTTTGTAAAGTTCATTCAAAATATTACTAACATTTACACTCAAAAAAAATGCTATTTTCATTGCTCGTATAAGCAAATTCCTCTCAAAACAAAATCACAAATGGTGTGTATACTTAATTCTTAAATAAAAAAAAAGAAACCTGCTTCCTTTGTTTGTTAGTAAAGATCACCAGCCTTAACCGCAAACGTGAGCGTATTTCCGCTGGTGGGCCAGACGCAGCTAGCCCGTTTTTCTGGAATAGCTTTCTTAGAATGCAGCCACGCCCATCCATTGCCCCTGGCTGCTTCTGTGCAGAGTTGAGCACCAATGGCAGCAGAGATCAGGTGGCCTACAAATTCCCATATATTGACCATCTGTTCATTTTCAGAAAAAATTTACCAAGGGCCAGCAAGATAGCTCAGCGGACTAAAGCACCCGCTTAGGCAAGCTTAGGCAAGCACAGGGTCTGCGGTTCAATCCCCAGCACCGGATGCCATGCCAGCCCTGCCCCCAGGGTGGGCTGAACCAGCCAGAGTCTGGGCACAGTGACGCACGCCTATAATTCCAGCGCTGGGGAGGCTGGAAGCAGGAGAATCACCATGAGTCCTAGCTGTGTAGTGAGATCCTGCTACAGCCAAATACATTTTTAAAAAAAAAATTACCAACTCCTGGGCTTTCACGTACAAGACATCACCCTACCTACTTCACAGATGCTTTCTTACTTCATCTTTACCACCACCGCTGAAGCAGTTAGCCTTCGACAGGGGAAGAGACTGGACACTTGGTACATTGATAATACTACCTCAATGAGAAAAATTTTAAAAAGTTCCAAATTTATTATTAAATTTACAGCCTTTGAAATTTTCAGAAATCTCTTGAAATTATTCCAAAAATTTTTTTAAAGATAAAAAATTTTTTTCTAGAGAAAATTATCTCTGAAGAAAACCGGTCCAGTCTATCCGTGTACTTCCAAATAAATATCTTAAACATCAAACTATCCCAGACAAATTGTCTAGAGCAGTTCTAAATTTAAATATGACAAGAACCCAGACCTATGGAATCAGAATCTTCACTCAAGTCTGCAGTTTGGTAAGCTCTTCAGGTGACTCCTTTGTGCATTAAATTTAGGAACCATTAGTTGGGTTTTTTTCTTGGGATCTGTCCAAGAAAAGGCTGCTTTCAGAGATTAGTCTGTAACAATTTTCATTCCTCGAGGCCCGGTTTCTCCTCATGTTCAGTTCTGGTCTTCGTGCTGTGGTTGACAATGTTGGCTCCTTCTACAATAAGGTGTTGCTGCAGACAATCATGTCAACTCTCTTTTGCTGTATGACAGCTCCTTTGTTTTCTCTGTCAGTAGCTAAAAGTTTCATATTTGTCCTCCATTAATAAACACACTTTTAAATGAAACACTAAAACTATTATATGTAATGAAATTTCAAACAATTATTTAAAATGGTAAATATTTTTAAACATAACCAAAAAGAAAATGCATCCTTGGATCCAGTATTGCAACCTAGAAGATGCTACTATTGACCTGTAACCTGTGGCTGTCACCCCAGAGGCAGCTAGTGCAGACCTGGGCAGAGCGCCTTTTCTCCTTCGTTCTGCCCCTATAATTAGTGGAAGCATGAATGAAGGTAAGAAAAAGGCTTCTAAAATCTAACTCTGCTTACCCACATCAGATATCAAAATGAGAACAAGAGTTTTATTAAGGCAAATACCTTTGTAAGGGAACACAGGGACAGGACAGGAAAAGGCTGGAGGAATGACCAGACCGCAGTGTAAATCTGATTCTCAGTGAAGACCAGGGAGGAAGAGAGGCTGAGTAGAAAGAGCCAAGACTGCTGTGCAACTCAAAGAGGGTTCATCAGAGCCCATGAGGACTGGTCCTCCCATCAGAGAAGCCAAGAGCTGGTACTGTATCTGCCACCTGTTCAACTAAACCACTGTAAGGGCTGACTGCTCTACTGATAGGGTGACAAGGGTGCAGAAAAACCCTGCATATTAATACTATACTTCAGGGCTGGGGAGACAGCTCGGCAGCCTAAGTGCCTGCCTAGCAAGCACAAGGACCCAAGTTTGATCTGGGGTATTACATGCTATGTCAGCCCCAGAACCCCTGTTGTGCTGTGCTGGGAATTACACCTGTAATCCCAGCACTGGGGAGGCTGAGACAGGAGGACCACTACAAGTCCCAACTGTGTAGTAAGACCCTACATCAAATACATATTTTTTTTTAATAAAAACTTCCATGTCCACTTATCTATGCTACATATTTTGTTGGGAGAAAGATTTTGGTTTTAATGAACAAAAAAGCTCTGTACTTTGAGCTGATGTCCAGGAAAATACGGCTGGAGATGGAGGAGAATCAATCCCTCTTGATGTTGAGCTATTTGAAGTTGTAGCAACCTCAGTAACCTGGAGAAAATACTAAAAGCCACCATGTCTCACAAAGTGATCCAATCTTATTGAACTGTATTTATTTCCAGCAGCTTATGTATCAGGGAACAGACTTAGAGCAATGATTTTCCAAGTTATGTGACTTGTACACGGCCCCATTGGGGTTTTTATCCAGCACTGTCTGGGCTTCAAGCCTGAGATAGATGGAAGGTGTACAGGAGAATGAAACAACTAAAGAAATAGTATATTATCTTGATATTTTCCAATATCTGCTTTATATCCAAGATGGAATATCACTTAATAAGTTTTGTCCCCTTTCTGTGTACTGCATTTAGAAATGTCCCCCAGAGTTTTAAAACAGTCAGTGCTTATATTGTTTGGTTTTTTTTTTTTTTTTAATGGTTGAGACAACTTTTATTCATTTCTTTTTTCCCATAATTTTGTTGAGAAACAAATAGCAATGGGACAGTTTCAAATCAAGTTGGCGGGACAGTTTCAATAATTAACACATAAAAATCTGGACCGCTTCACGAATCGGCGTGTCATCCTTGCGCAGGGGCCACGCTAAGCTTCTCTGTAGCGTTCCGATTTTAGTATATGTGCCGCGGAAGCGAGCACAATGCCTTGAACAGTTTGGCGTGCGTGGGTCTCGTAACCTGAGTAACTACTTTGAAGATAAAAATATATAATATAATAACCACTGCTAATTTGCCTTTTTTTCACTGTCAATTTTCTACCATCTGGTTTTGAAATTCTGTGTCATTTTTATTTTTTAAATTATTTTTAAAAAATAATGCTGATAAAGTACACTTGTGAAAGAAAAATTTAAATTATTTTAATATGTTTGTATCTAATAGCATAGAATCATATCAATGTGAACAAGCATTATGTTAATTTAGGTATTTAAGTAGTTTTTAAGATATCTGAATAAAAATGAGAATTGCATTTGATTGAGAAATAAGTGCGGGGAGAGTAGAAAGGATAGACTGTGAGGGACTTGGGTTTGAGTAGAATTAAATTTTTCAGTAGCAAAGAGAGAAACGTCCAAGTTATTTACAAGGGGAAGAGAAAAAAATTAAAGTGCAAATGAAGAATAGAGCCCTGGAAGTGGTAGAACACTCTGTGGAGCGCAACGAGACCTCGCTCTGCAGCCCTGCGCATATTCAGTGAAGTTACACAGAGAATATTTAGTTGAGATAGGCTCTTTTTGTAGACTAGAGAAGAAGCTAAGCTCTGTACTTAGATTGGGATGGATCAGAACAGTAATCGTTTGACCATGGAGAAGTAACTAGAAGCCATGTGGAGAGCTGTCCAACTAAGGACTTGCAACTAAGGATAGGGAGACCCCAGCTTCTACCCCTAGCACACATATTTCAAATAAGCTCTCAGATCACCTAATGTTAAGAGGCTCCTTTAAAGGATCTGTCACAAATGAAACCAACCTGGAGTATCTTTTGCCAGACTCATAACATCATGGGACAACCTTAGATAAACCCCACCAGAACATATGGCAGATATTAACTTATCTGTTTAACATTTATTAAGCACTACTAAATATCCGGCACTCTGGTGTGTCTGGAGATACCAAACTGGAAAGAAAAAAAGGAAGAGAGAATGAAAGATGCAAGAAAAG
>NW_004524593.1:6127041-6132735 GCF_000260255.1 Octodon degus | reverse complement strand
TTTTTTTTTTTTTTTTAGGTATTTAGTTGTTGAAGGTTCTCACTACGCAGCTCAGACTCATGGTGATCCTCCTGCTTTCAGCCTCCCCGGCACTGGGATCACATGCATGTGCCACCATGCCTAAACTCTGGGCAACTTGGCCCACCCCGGGGATTGAACCATGGTCCCTGTTCTTGCCTAAGCAGGCACTTCAGTCTGCTGAGCTGTCTCACCAGCCCTCTCCTGTAATCCTTACCAAAGCCTTGAATGTTAGGTGAAATGTGGATGATTATCTCACTCTACATATAAGAATATTAAGGAGTTCTGACTCCTTTTCTGCTTCACCCCTACTCTACCATACTATTCTAAAACAGTGTGACAAATTCCAGTTAATTACAAACTCCTCAGGCTAACATGGAATACAACCCTCACTGATAATGGTAGCTTCCTATGAAGCTATGAAGACATCTGAAGAAATACAAATAGATGGTTGTTGCTTGTACCAGCCTTTGGATGGTACAGGTGTGGCTCACTGATTCAGCAGTGCCAGCAGAGACAAGACACATTGCAACACAATGCCTGGCCTTGGGTAGGCCTGGGGCCACCTCTAGCTCCTTTCCATGCATTCGCAGGTAGGAGTGTTAAAAAAAGAAGAAGAAAAAAAAAAAAAAGAACAAAGGGCCAGAGATATAGCTTAGTGGCATTGGTGCCTGCCTGGTAAATGCAAGGTTCTGAGTTCAATCTCTGGTACTACAGAAGAAGAAGGAAGAGGAAGAGGAGGAGGAGGAGGAAGAGGAGGAGGAAGAGGAGGAGGAAGAGGAGGAGGAAGAGGAGGAGGAAGAGGAGGAGGAAGAGGAAAAATGATGCATGTAGGTAAACAGCCTCTTGACACTTTGTGTGAAGGAATTAAGAGGTGAGATGTTGTATATGCTTTAACTTTGTTTTGTACAGGGAGAAAAAATCTATTTGTACTCAGTAGGTTTAATTTACAATCAAGACTAAAACTAAGTAAACTCTATGCTCTCCTTCAGCTCTAAAATTCTAAGGCTCTAACTACAAATCAGAGCTGGATAAAAAAAGAAAGGAGGGAAGGAAAACTCCAAGAACCAGCTTTCTGGTGCTTCATTCAAAATTGCTTGGGAATCAAGCATGAGTAAGTCATCCCCGAGTCTCAATACCTTGCAATAAAACAGATTCTTCCTCTTTGAGGTCCGCGTCCACTCAGGTAGGCTCTGCTCTCTATAGTCATGCAGGGATCCAGGCTGCTACACAGCTGCTGGTTACCACGCTGAAGGGAGAGAGAGCTGTACGGAAACTACACTGGCAATGTAAGGGCCCAGCCCATTAGGACACAAATTATTGTGCTTTGTTCAGGTTTTTGGGCAGACTAGTTACCTATTCCCCATCAACCACTAGGGGACCATGAAGCACACTCCCTTTTTATTCCCAGAAGGCACAAATATTGCAAAGTCCGTAATATTTCCTGAGAATCGTATTAGTCTGCCTTATTAGGATCTAGGTCCACTTGAGTAAGGGGATATGGAATTTTACTCATACTATGGCCTGACATACAACCAAGAAGAAACCCTACAAACTGCAGAAAATGAAGGTTTTTCTGAAGGGTAGTTCTTTCTTTTTTAAGTAATGTAAATCTCTAGTTAATTAGAAACAATGAGATAATAAAATGACCATGATTATGTTTGGCTGCATTATAGTCCTTTGATCCTCTTCTCTTAGCAGCATGACTGGCAAGGCCCAGCATCCCCCAAGGTGTGTGCTGCCTACAGATCCAAGGAGGCACTGCAAGGTGTAAGGCTGGCAACATTAGCTGCCACCCTGCTCCTCATTGCATTTGTGGCTCAGTGTCAAACACATTTTGGTGTTTAAAAATGCACAAAGCTAAAAGGCACCTAGAGGGCTTAATTTCTAGATAAAAATTAAGTTGGAAGTTATTCAAATATTATCATCGTATAGTTTCAGGAAGAGTTAACAATGCTGTCTCCTTGCTAGAAATAAGACTCAGGTGATCCCAGCGAGCAAACAGCACACTCTCTTGTTTACTAAGCCTCCAGATCCAGGGCCAAAGGCTGCAGTCATAGTATGGAAGCCAAGAGGAAATATTGACTTTTTCAGATGCTCCTCCATGTTTCCATGTGCTAACATCTCTTGGCGTTTACTCTCAGTGACTGAGAGTTGCTACCACCATCACCACCTCCCTCCACAGCATCTCCTACATACAAGGCTCTGGATGTGGACTCCTTCAGCCAACCACCACAACACTTTCTTTCAACTGAGCAAACTGAAGTTGAATAAAGAAGCCATAGTTTTTCCAAAATTACTCTCATACTGGCTGCTGAACACAATATTTGAAACCAGGACTTGCGACTTCAAAGCCGTGCTCTTCCCATGTCTGTCTTATAGTCCTTCAAGTGCTTTGGCAAGATCTATACTTGAAGGAATTTTAATAATATAGGTGATGTATACATTTTTTAAAAAATCATTTTCTCTAAATGCTATTTGAACCAAAACTTTTTAAAGTTTTTTATTCATTTTAATGAGAAAAAATAGCAATGAAACAGTTTCAAAACAGGTTAGTAGGACAGTTATAATAATTAATACTTTGCATATTGTTGTCTTCATAGTAGTTATTCAGAGGACAAGATGCAAACATGATATCTTGTCTAGACAATATCAGTACAGACTTTTCTTCTCATTGAATGAATAGAAGGTAAGCTGTATATCTATCCTAACTATTTTGCATGTACATTATATATTTTTTTCACTACAAAACAGTCCTTCATTTAAGTCTCCCTTTTTTGTTTTGTTTTGTCAGAGATGGGCATTCCATTGTTGTTAGAGAAGCTGTATTTAGAGAAGTCTTTAAAGGGCCTTTTCATACTTGATGCCAGTTTAACTGTTGTAGATACTTGAATTCAGCAGCAAAATAGCCCAATATAGTCCAATAGTCTGTAATTGTAGTGGGTTGTCAGCAGAACTGGCAAATGTCTGAAGTTGTTGACTTCAGCCTTTTATAGCTCAGCCTTATACAGCTCAGCATATTAATATGGCATTACTTTTATACCTCATGGTTATACTTGGTTAAGACCAAGTTAAAGCAAGACCTATATAAGTAAAAATGTAGCTTTTGTATCTGGCAAGGTCAGTCAAATCCCCCCAGTATTTACTCTGAGAACATAAAATTTGAGAAGGATTTTTTTTTTTTTTTTTTTTTTTTTTTTTTGCTACTTCAGGCTGCCTTAAGGGCAGGTCTAGTGCAGCTTCTGGAGCTTGGACTCAAACCTCGGTCCTGTGCACCTGCCTGCATTTGCGTAAGCAGCACTTCAAACAACTGAGTTATCTGGCAAGGCCCCCAAAACTCTTAAAAGTAAAGTTTGGATATAGCAGCCATTAACATGATTGTCCTATTTTACTCTTATCCCTTTGAAGAGTCAAGCTGATAAATAAAGGGCTTGAGAAATCCTGAACTTGATTTATAGCTTGCAAACAGAAGAATGAGCCTGACATACACACCAGCCAGTATTTCTATTAGCATTTCACTACTGTGATTAATCAGCGGGTAAAATATAAACAACCTTGGCCTCCAGATTTTGCATACCATTGCTTATCTCTTAGACTAAGTCCATCCTGTGTACTAGGGACTCCTGCTGCTGTGATTTCTGCTGCTCTGGAGTTCTAACTGGAAGAGTCACCACCACAAGTCATTAGACGTACATAAAGTAAGTATCCAGATGTAAACTCTGGCTCCTTCGGGCAAAAAGGGTGGGGCTGGGATTTTTCCTGTTTTTTTTATTGTACTTTAGGGCAGAACCACATCACGAGAACAGAGCTCCCTCTGCCCGTGACCCCAGAGGAACTATAAAGACACTCTCTGTTCCAAAGTACAGAACAGTGCTTGAGTACTTATAGCGGCACAGGAAAGCCAGACAGTGAGTCTTCTGTGTACTGGTAAGTATCCTTCTGGGTAGATTATTAAGTGATTAAACCAAACCTTAAGCAGAAAGCTTTTTATTTCTAAGGGAAAGGGGAATCAATGAGTTTTCTTAAATATAGTACTTTCTTCACAACAGCTTCTAGCATGGTCGGAGACAATGGTTCAGGAGGTTGTCTACCTAACTTCACATTTGTTTGGCACAGGAGGCAAGTGAAAAGCAAGCCACCTCCAAAATTTTACTGACTTGAGCTGGAATTTGTTATCTTTTTCTGTTGCTAAGTATTTCATGTTCCATTCTATGAACTGTATCAAAATTTCTTGATTTTTATGCCAGATCATTTTTGTTAATCCCACTTCCAGTTAAATTCACAAAGTCATAAATATCAGGTTTCCAAATTCACTTCTAGAAAGCCAGTTCAGTGTTCGGTGTTTTACAGATGGAGAAGCGAGTCTTCATCCTTGATTATTGCTTAGAGTTCCCCCTCTGTCACAGGGAAATTGCCATGACCTTGTAACTGGCAGAAATTTTGCTTTCTGGAGCTTGTGTTAGGAATAGTCTTGTGAGGTATAAGGTTGCTGCTAGAGGACAGAGTCCTACCACAACCCAAGTCTCCTATTAGCTTGTGCCCATGTCCTCAGGTGCTGGGAGGCATCTTCAACCAGCTCCAGTTATAATCTAGCTGGACCTACTATTTCTGATTATACCAGAACTGCCACAGCCAGATTAATTATGTGCTACTGTTGTGCAGTCTGTGTGACTCAGGATTCCAGGACATTTTCGTGTGCTGAGAGGTGTGTGAGACAGAGGGTGTGGAAGAAGGAATCAAGAGGGTTGGCATGCATCCGTGCATAAAGGGCTGTGTAGGAGACTGACAACACCAACAAGGCGGGCTTTTTAGTAAATGCACAAGGGAGTCATTCTGGCAACAGTTAAACCCTGGCTAATGACCCATCGCTGGGTTCAGAGAAAGAATAAGGGGGGTGGTAGAGGGATGGATATGACCATAATATATTATATGCCTGTGTGAAAATGCTATCTTGAACGCTAATATTTTATAAGATTGATAGTCACTAAAACAGAGTTTTAAAAAATAACAGCTTAAACTCAATAAAATATACAGAGAAAGTAAGATTTTCACCAGGAGGTTCCCAAATCTTCCAGGTTCGGGGTGCGTTAGTGTGTGGGTGGTCGCTTTACAGCACCCCCAGGCTGCCTTTGCTCTCGAGAAATCAACTGGTGCAAACAACTTAGTAAGTGTTTACATTCTAACAACTATACAGTTGTTAGAACAAATAATACACAAATGGAAAGTCAGTGAATATCATTATTACATTCTTTGTGACAGCTGCTTAGCAATGGGATTCACGTGCCTGCTGGTGACTGTCCAACTTCTCCAACCTTGGATCAGAGAGGACGTGGCCTTTCATTTGCTGTTTGATCTTGATTTTCCTGCTGCCCTTTCCTGTGACCAATAGCAGGTGCTGACCATCTGCTTTGAATGGGACACAACCTAATCACACCTTGAAACTAAAAAACCTTGAACGCTCAGTGTCTAACCGACCATCACTGTGTTTTTCCAGACCGTGTAAATTTACATAAGGAAGCCCTCCGGCTTAGGAATGACAGCCCCAGCATCCTGTTCCGATAACCCCTTTATATTATCTCAACAATATGTTTAAGTGGACCTTTGGCCTGATTTCAATACATTACACATTTACAACTTCTTTTTTTATTAATTTTATTGAGAAACAAATAATGAGAC
>NW_004524593.1:6122408-6125716 GCF_000260255.1 Octodon degus | reverse complement strand
ATATCCTACCATCCTTTCCCCTTTCCCTCATCACAGTTTCTCTTTTTCAATAATAATATCTTTCCAATCACACTATCTGTTGTACATGTTGGATCCTGTACTCATTCACTAGCAGAACTATATTGTTTACTCATATGGGTCTGAGTTATTGTACTTATGAGTATGGTCTATAGTTGCACCCATTTACCTATAAAAAGTCTCAAATTTATCCTTCTTTATGTCTGAATACTACTCCATTGTGTATTTTAAAACCTATCTTTTAAAAATTTTTATTTATTTTGATACAGGATCTCACTACATAGTTCGGACTTATAGTGAACTATGAGTGATCCTCCTGTCTCAGCCTCCCCAGCACTGGGATTATAGGCATGTGCCACCATGCCTGGTTTCAAGGTTGGCATGGCATACCTGGGGTGCCAGGACCAGCACAGCATGTGTTACTGGGAATGGAACTCAGGTCTTTGTGCTTGCCAGGAAGGTACTTATGCCACAGAGCTATCTCCCTAACCCCAATACACATTTTTTTGTCCATGCCTCAGTTGATGGGCATCTGGGTTGTTTCCAAGATTTATCTATGATAAGTTGTGCGGCTATAAACATGGGTCCATATATATTGCTGCACTATGATGCTTTTCATTCTTCTGGGAAGATACCCAAAAAGGGGATAGCTGGGCCAAATGGGACCTCTAATCCTAATTTTTGAGGATACTACACATTAATTCCCACACTCATTTCACCAGTCTAGGGTCTTGAACAGTCCTGAAAAATGGAGAAGAGTTTATTTTTTCCCACAGCCCCTCTAGCATTTGTTGTTGGGTGATTTCTTAATGATAGCCATTCTTTCTGCAGTGAGATGGAATTTCAGTATTGTTTTAATTTGCATTTCTCAGTGATGTTGAACATTTTCCATGTAGTTATTTACCATTTGCATTTCTTCATCTAAGAAGTCCACATTCACCTCAGATGCCCACTTTTGATTGTGTCTTTGATTGTGGGGCCCTAATTATTTTTAATTCTTTATATATTCTAAATAGAGGTCCTTTGTCTGAGGGACAGCTGGCTATAATAATGTCCCACTCTGTGGGTTGTCTTTTCACTCTGTGATTTCCTTTGTTGTATAAAACCTTTTTAATAAGATGAGATCCCATTTGTTGGTTTTTTGTAGTATTTCCTTTGTAGTATTTCCTACATAGTATTTTCCTATGCAGTCTTGGTTTCATTCATGAAAAATCTCTGCTTACAAACATGTCTTTAAGATTCCTACCTAACATCTGTTCCAAGAGATTTAGTGTTTCTGTTTTAGCATTTAGATTTTTGATTCATTTTGACTACAGTTTAGTGCATGGTGATAGACATGGGTCTAATTTTAGTCTTTAGCATGTAGAAAGCCAGTTTTCTCAGCATCATTTATGAAAGAAACTGTATTTTTTTGCCAGTGGACATGTTTGGCCCCTTTTTCAACGATAAAGTGGCTGAGTGTATTTGGAGTTACGTTTGCATCTTCTAATGTGTTCCACTGATCCTCAGTTCTGGGATTTTTTGTTTGTGTATTCATTCGTTTGTCACCAATATCATGCTGATGTTAAAATAGTAGCTTTGTAGTATAATTTCAAGTAAGGAACTGTAATGTACTTTGCCTTGCCTTTGTTGCCCTGAATTGCTTTTGCTAGTCTAGGTCACTTCTGGCTCCAAATGAATTTTAGGATTGTTTTCTGTGGTTCTATGAGGTATGTTAATGGAATTTTGACAGGGATTGCATTAAAACTGTATTATAATTTTGGAATTTTTACTTTTCTGTATATCTCATTGAATCTGTCTCATGCATTTTATTTCTTTCTTATATTGCTCATTGAAGGTTTCCATCATTTTTTTATTTTCTATTTTTTTTGTATCAATGTCTTTTTTTTTTTTTCAGAACTGTGGATTGAACTGAGGCCCTTGTGCTTGCCAGGGAAGTGCTTATTCTACTGAGCCATCTCCGCGGCCCCTATCAATGTCTTCTTTAGAAACACCTAATAATTCTTCCATTATAGTTATCTTTTCTATTTTTACCTGGGAGAATATTTCTGGTGACTTCCTTCATCGGTTTATGATTTCCTATATCCTTCTGCAGTTGTTTCTTTACTTCAGTTACTATCATTTCGGAGATTTCAGGGGTGTAACCTCTGGTTTCTTTTATGCTAATATTTCCTGGATTTGTTCTGGTTGGACTCAGTGCCTGAGATTGCATTCTGCATTTTGTCATTTTCTATTTAAGAAAGAATTCTTTATTTTGATTTCTGTGATACTTTTTTGAGAAAGTTTGATAGACAGCTGTATCACTGCGATCAGAGCCTCTCTGTAAAGAGTCTGTTCTTTAAGTATCTCCCTTGTGTCAGAGATTCTTGTTTTGTGTGTGTCCCCAAATTTGTCTTCTCTATTGATTGAGAGTGGGATATTGGTTCTGTTTGGCACTGTCCTCTGTCCTTCGCTATAGGGCTTTGGTGGGGTTATTACCCAAGCACCTCCTGACGTTATTATCCAAAAGAAAGCATGTGGTTAAGGCAGATATGATATCCTATTTACGGGAGCAAAACTCTCAGGACTAATAACAGCAAGTAAAATTTAGAAATTGATAAAATTTTGTAATTAATTGTTTTGAATTATAGACCATAGAAGCAAACATGATAGCTATATAACAAAGCAGATTGAGAATTTGGGGGCCAGAGAGATGGCTCAATAGAATGAGTGCTTGCCTGGCAAGCACAAGGACCTGAGTTCAATCCCCGGTTCTTCCAGAAAAATAAAACTAAAAGAAATAAATAGGGAATGTGTACATGAACTTGTTCCCCTGAGTTCTGTCTGGGCCCCTCCCTGTCATGTACCTGAAGTTTTCTAGGCAGACTAGTTTACCTAAGTTGCCTCCTGCCATCTCAGTGCTTCAAGGATCCTCCCATAGATCTGGGCCTCAGTCTGGGCCCCGCTGGGGCTAGCAGTGCGCCTCAGGTCACCATGTCAAGCTGCAGGCTTCAACCCCTCCTTCTAGTCCCCCTCCACCCAATTCTACTGGCAGGGCCTGGCCAAAGGGCTGGGCTCCTTCTCCTGGTCTATTATAATTTTGAGAAGGGCCATTTTCACTATGTTGGTTTTTCCTATCTATGACCTAGGAATATTGTTCCATTTTCTTTCTTTCTTTCTTTCTTTCTTTCTTTCTTTCTTTCTTTCTTTCTCTCTTTCTTTCTTTCTCTTTCTTTCTTTCTCTTTCTTTCTTCTTTCTTTCTTTCTTTCTTTCTTTCTTTCTTTCTTTCTTGTGTATTGGGACAGGGTCT
>NW_004524593.1:6120542-6121863 GCF_000260255.1 Octodon degus | reverse complement strand
AACTTCTCCCTTTCCTGTCCTTATTCCTTTTATTTCTTTCTCTTGTCTAATTGTTCTGGTTAATGTTTAGAGAGCTATATTACATAGGTGGTGACAGTGGATATCCTTGTCTTGTTCCTGATTTTAGAGTGAAAGGTTTCAATTTTTTTCCACTTAGTATGATGTTGGCTGTTGGTTTTTCATAGATAGCTTTTATTAGCTTGAGGCAAAGACCATCTATTCTAATTTTCTGTAGGGTTTTTTAACATGAATGTGTGATGGACATTGTCAAATGATTTTTCTGAGTCTATTGAGATGGTCATGTTATTTTTGTCTTTGGCTCTGTTTATGTGGTGTATTACTATTTATTGATTTTCATATGTTGGGCCATCCCTGCATCTCTGGGACAAATCACATGTATAAGTCTCTTGATGGTTTGTTGTGTTCTGTTTACTAGTATTTTATTAAGGTATTTGTGTCTATGTTCATTGGGGAGATTGGCTTGTAGTTTTCTTTTTTGTTAGGTTCGTCTCTGGTTTTGGAATCAGGGTAATAAGGGCTTCCAGGAATAATTTTGGAAATGATGCTTTCCTTTAATTTTCCTTAAAGAGTTTCAGCACTAGTGGCATTAGTTTTTCTTTTTTTTTTTTTTTTGTAAAATTCAACAGTGAATTCAACAGTAGAATTCATCAGGACCTGGGCTTTTCTTATTTGGTAAATTTTTAATTACATTTTCAATTTCATTGGCTATTATTGGGTTTTTTAGAATACTTATATCCTTTTAATTTTGACAATTCAATGGTGTCTAGCAGTCTCTGTATTTTTCGTCTTATTAGAGTACATGTTCTCAGAATAGGTACTAATGATCTGTATTTCTGTAGGATCTATTGTGATTTCCCCTTTTCATTCCTATTTTCCTAAATTTATGTTTTTTCTTTTCTTTTTTTGATGGAGTTGCCTAATGGTTTGTCAATTTTATTTATTCTTTCAAAGAATCAAAATAAATCAAATAAATTTTATTCTTTTCAACTCATTGATTCTTTGTATTGTTTTCTTAGTATCAGTTGCATTAATTTCTGCTCTTACCTTTATAATGTCCTCCCTCATACGAGCTTTGGGTTTGATTTCTTCTTTTTCTAGAAGTTCGAGCTTCAACATTAGGTTGTTTATTTAAGCTCATTCTGTTTTCCTGATATAAGAGCTCATCGCTATAAATATTCCTTGTAGGACTGCTTTCATTATGGCCAAAAATTTGGGTATTTTGTACCAGCATTATCATTTAATTGTAGATACTGTTTAATTTCATCTTTAATTTCCTCTGTGACTCAGTTGTTTGGAAGGG
>NW_004524593.1:6117249-6119442 GCF_000260255.1 Octodon degus | reverse complement strand
TTCATGGCTTCCATCATTTTCCTGAGCCTCTCTATTTTTTCAATTTGTGTTTGTTTTGAGGTCTTTCATTTTGATCATTTCTTTTTGCACCTTAGAGGTTATTTTTTCTATAGCTTCTTCCATTTGTTTCTTTATCTTCTGCTGCTATCATTTCAGAAAGTTCCAGTGGTTGGCTTACATTTCCTCTGTCTGTGCTCTGCAATTGTCTTGTGTGCTCTGGACTTGTCTCGGACATTTGGAGTTTTTTGTCTTGTCATTTTTTATTTTCTACTTTTTATTTTATTTTGTTTTTGCTAGTGATGCTTGTAGATTTCTTACATTAGATAGCTTTATCCCTGGTATCAAAGCTTTCCTAGTAAATGTTTGTTTCTAAGGATATCTTTTAGATGTAGGTGGTTCTTGCTTTTTATGTCTATCCCAAGAACCTATGTTCCCAATGTATTAAGAATGAGAAGTTGCTATTGATTTGCCTCAAGGCCCATTCCTTTGGTACTGAACTACAATGATGTTTATAACCCCTCATAATTGCAGTGTTGCATACATGGGAGAAAAACTGATTATAACAGGTATGACAGCCCAGTTAAAGTAGTACAGTTAGTAATAACAGTAGACTCAAGCATAATCTGTCTGCTAGCAAACTGTGGTAACTATTAGCCTGATACCTTTAGCCATAGCAGCAAGTTCTACAGTTATTCAATATAATCTAATTTGTACCAGGAACCTCTATGCAGTGATTTTCCACTTATTAGTGTGATTGTACCCTTTTGAGGGGATTAAAAGAGACAGAGAGTAGGATGTAGAGATACAAGTTAAATATAGTAGGAACAAGGCTAAAGGGACAAGGATAATCATCCAAATTTTGGATAATTATAGGACATAAGAGGGAAGGATTGGAAGAGAGAGCCTGGGAATGTTGAAGAGAAGAGACGGTGTTTACTCTCATCAAAGTATTATAAGATTAAGTGAGGTGGTTGACTTAAATGGAGGAAGAGGATAAGTAGAAGTAAATCAAAAGACAGGTTAGATATCTAAGCCATATACAAAGGAAGGACCATTTTGTATCTGTATATGCAGAATAGGTAGGATAGATATATGGCTACTTCGCTTAATTCAATGAGAAGAAAGACGTGTACTAATAGTGTTTGGACAGGATATTCCGTCTGCATCTTGTACTATGGATAACCACTAAGAAGATAAAAATGTACAATATATTAACTATTGAAACTGTCCTATTAATCAGCTTTGAAACTGTTTCATTGCTATTTATTTCTCAATAAAATAAAATAAAAAATAAAGAGATATAAGTCATAAAAGACAGAGAAAAGAAGAAAAGAAAGTAGAAAATAAAAATAATCACACACGTACACAGAACAAAAAAATATAAAAATAAAAACAATACAGGACAAAATAGAATGGAGTGGGAGGAACAACAGCAATAATAACAACAACCAACCCAGCCAGACACAAAGAGGAAAACCAATCAGACAGAGAAAGGTAGAAATGGTAAAATTCCTCTAGTGTCTATAGTCCTGTGATAGGCCCATGTCAGATCCCAGCAATGTGTACTCTAGCCAAGTTTGCAGGTGGATTTGTGCTGGGCATGGGTCTATCTTGACCTCTGGATATGGGGGATGGGATAGTCCCCTGTGACTAAGGTTCTCCTTAGTCCTTTAGGAAAAAAGGGGGATGGCAGCCCTACCCACCCACTTCTATTCTGCATATCTTTGTGCCCAAGCGTTATGCTGGTTCACCTAACTTATCAGTTACTGAATCCTGTTGCTACTGCTGCTTTAGACTTTTCCAGGCTGCCAGTCTCATCTCTCTGGCCTCTATGCCCCAGCCAGGGCCCTACTATGTCACCAATGATCTTGCTGGCCTGTAGGAGTCCTCTGGATGTAGGGAGGGGTCACCCACTAGCCTTCCTGGGCACTGTCCAAAAAATGGAGGAAGGACTCACTCATGATCTTCCTTGGTTTTTTTTTTTCTTTTTTTATAAACTGACTTTCACTGATTGAGTCCTACCTCACAAATTTAGTTATATTTTCTTCATTTTTACTGTTTATTTCATACTTAGTTAGCTTTTTTTTTTTTTTGTATTTGAGGGAAAGTATAAAGGGTATTCAGGGTCTCACTACTAGATTAGACTCCTAGTGACCCACCTGTTTACAGCCTCCCAAGAGCTGGGATTACAGG
>NW_004524593.1:6109226-6117084 GCF_000260255.1 Octodon degus | reverse complement strand
AAAAAAAAAAAAGACAGTAAGATATCTTGTCCTACATTAGGATGACAGTTATCAGAAGACAAGAAATAAATGTCAGGGAGAATGTGGAGAAAAAAAAAATCTTTGCACAAAGCTGCTGGGAATTTGTAGCAGCCATTATGGAAAATAGTACAGAACTTACTAACAAAAAAAAAAAAAAAAAAAAAACTGTGAAAATTTAGATCTCTTTCCCATCTTGAAAGATGGCACACAAAAAAACTGAGAAGCCAGACACTAAAGAGAGAAACCCAAAGCCAAGAAGGCTGCTGCCAGTGGTACTGGGAAAAAAGGGTAAAGTGAAGGCAAAAAAAGTCCAAGAGGCAGCCCCACTGCAGCCGAAATCCTGTCCTGATTAGAGGAACTGGTAGAACTCCTGATCTGCCATGTATTCCAGAAAGGCTTTGTACAAAAGAAAGTACACAGCTGCTAAATTGAAGGTTGAGAAGAAAAAGAAGGAGAAATCTCTTGCTACAATCACAAAACCGGTCAGTGGGAACAAGAATGGAGGTATCTAGGTGGTTAAGCTTCAAAAAATGCCTAGATACTACACTACTGAAGCTGTGCCCCGAAAGCTCTTGAGCAAGAAACCCATCAGTCAGCACGTGAGGAAACTTGGAGCTAGCATCACTCCCGGCATCTTGATCATCCTCACCGGACATCACAGAGGCAAGAGAGTGGTCTTTCTGAAGCAGTTGGCCAGTGGCTTGCTGCTGGTAACCGGGCTCTTAGCCTTAATTGTGTTCCTCAATGAAAAGCACACCAGAAGTTTGTCATTGCCACCTCGACAAAAATTGCTATCAGCAAAGTGAAAATCCCCAAACACCTCACCAATGCTTACTTACTTCAAGCAGAAGCTGTCAAAACCCAGACGCCAGGAGGGCAAGATCTTTGACACTGAGAAAGAGAGATATCAGATTTCAGAGCAGCGCAAGGTGGATCAGAAAGCAGTGGACTCACAGATTTTAGCAAAAATCAAAGCTGCTCCTCAGCTCCAAGGTTACCTGCCATCTGTTATTGCTCTAACAATGGAATTTATCCTCATAAATTAGTGTCCTAATTTCTTATTGAGAACTTAATTAAATAACTGATACATTTTTAAAAAAAAGTAACTGCTGACAGAAAATTATTTTTAGTTAAAAAAAAGGGGGGGGACAAAACTTTCTTTTTAAAAAACACGTAGAGGGCCGTGGAGGTAGTTCAGTGACCTAAGTGCCTACCTAAGCAAGAGCAAGGACCCTGGTTCAGTCCCCGGTACCGTATGCCATGCTGAGCTGGCCACCGGGACCGGGCGTAGTGGCGCACCCTGTAATCCCAGGGCTGGGGAGGCTGAGATAGGAGGATCACTATCAGTCTGAGCTGCATAATGAGACCCCTGTACCAAATACATAAAAATAAAATTTAAAAAAAGAAAAAAATCTCTTAGGGAGTCACATTGGTTTCATATAAATATCAGTTGTTGAATGGGTAGAAGAATTAAGTTTAGCCAAGAGTGAGGGCAGCACTAGATCACTAGATTGTGTATATTGAAGTTCACTTTTCCAAATGTGAAAAATGCCTCGAATGAGATTTGATATACCAAGAAGATCTGAATAAAAAAAGTAAGAAAGGAAAGTCCTTGAGGGTGATTTTGAAAGCTGCTTTAGGCCTTCCTTCTTTGCCCCCTTCCTTTCCCTTTCTCTCATCATCATTCTTGTATTTTCTGACTCATTTCATTCACTCTCTACAAAATAACTTTTCAGATATTTTTAGCTTCCCTCAGGGACTCTGATTCTGAATGTTCTGCAACTTTGTCAATAAAACTCAAAGTTGTCAAGGCAGATATTCACAAGATAATAAAGAAAACATTACTTGAGGATAAGGAAATAACACTTTGTGAAGGGCCTAGCGCATCCCAAGTATGAGGCTAAGTCCCTTTTACATATCACCTGATTCACTCGTACAATGTCTGAGCCTAGTTATACTTTCAATTTCATGTTGGGGAAGAGGAAACCGAGATACAGAAACATTAAATTACTAATAATTAGCCAATTCACTGATAATTAGCCAGCATGAACTTCAAACCCAAGACTTTAACTCGTAACCCCACCACCTAAGTGACCTAGAAAGTGTCCTAGAAAGATCTACTGCTGGTCCAGGGATATAGCTCAGTGACATATGCACCTGCCTGGCATGCACGAGGTTCTGAGCTTGATCTCTGGTAACAGGAAAAAAAAGGAAAAGAAGAAATCAAGATCTACTGCTCAAAGGAGGTTGACTCATCCAGTCCCACAAAGCTCCAGTGCTGACCTGGGGAAGGAATTTCTACATATTGTAATTTGCAAAGACATCATTTTGAAACAGGAATCTCTGACCAAGGATATTGGCTACCAGCAAATATTTGTTCAATTAGCTTTTTAAATTGACAAGCTCCAAAGGTAATGAATGAATCAATTTATCCAACAATAAATCAGCCTGTTGTCAAATATCTATGCAACAACTATTACAGCCCAAGCATGCTACTTAGGACCTGTGGAGGACAAAAAGAGACAAGGCAGAGAAAACGTCCTATTTGAAGGAAGCATGGCCTTATGCAGAGAGAAGGCTAAAAGATGTGATAGGGGTAATCGACATTATGCAGTTGCTTCGCATGGGGTACAAGCCATAGCTCCTCCAGGACTCAAAAGAGAAGTAAGCTTACCAAGGAGTCAAGCAGCCACACCTGCTGCAAGGGAGCTCCTCCAGCCATTACTCTCAGTCAGAACCCTAGACCTCACTTTCTGCCCTTTGGGGCCCACTGAAGTCCTTCACAAATCCAGAAAAAATTGTATTTCTCGTCATAATTTCCCCAGAACCCCAAAGTTAGCATTAGTACCTTCTCCTTCATGGTAATGCTACAATTTGTACATAAGACATACCCCTGGCTTACCACTTCACAGAGAAAGCTACTGAGTCTGACTTCCCACCAGACTGATCTCTGCTCTAGAGTTTGCCTATTTCATCATTTGTACTGCCAGCCCCAGGCCTAGCAACACAAAAGCCACTCACTGAATGTTTGATTCATGAATTAAAGAATGAATCACAATAGGGTCAGCCAGATAGCTCAGTGGAGTAAAAATCCTGCCTATGCAGAGCACAGAGGATGGGCTTTGATCCCTGGTGTGTCGTGCCAGCCCCACCCCAGGGCACACTAAGACAGCGATTGAGACTGAGCATGGTGGTGTACACCTGTAATCCCAGTGCTTGGGAGGCTGAAAACATGAGAATCACTATCAGTCTGATCTACATAGTGAGACCCTGTAGACCCTGCAGATCCTGTACCAAATACATTTAAAAAAAAAAAAAAGAAAGAAAGAAAGAAAAGAAAAGAATGAATCACAGAATCTGAGTCTAGGACCCATAGGATATTGGATTCCATCCTGTATGTGAATGATTAATCTCCTGTTTATATTATCTCCAAAAAAATGTTATCTAGGTTCTATCTGATTAAAGCCAATTTCGGAGCTTAGACTCTTGGAAAGCTGTTGTAGCAGGCTGATGTTTGCATTACAAAGTCAGTGAGATTAAGAGTAACTGCTTATGTGCAGCTTTGCGAAGTGTGTGCAGGGCAGTCCACTTCCCTGCCCAAGGCCTCCACAGTTAGCTCACGGCACAGCCTGATTCCCTGTGCCCGCCTGACAGCTGAAGTAGATGTGTTCCTTTCTGCTGAACTAGCCTAGTGCTTCCAGTTAGCAAGTGTATACCCGAAGCTCCAGCGCCCAAGACAAACAAGCACTCTCCACTGGTGCCTGTATACAGGAGCCTGTTCCTTTGTCCAGGACGCCATAGCAAGGTGAACACCACTAGTCCCTCCCCAGAGAAGTGACTCGTCCCCCTGTGACCTCCTCTCCAGTTTCAGTAAGCCATACAGGAAAGTTGCCTCACCTTCTTCTCAACCCATCTCTAAGTAATGGCTCCTCATCGTCCCCTGAGCAACCTGCTTTACTTCCTGCTGGCTTGTCAGGGCCACCAGTGTCCCACTTTGCTCACATTTCCTGACTTTCTAGAGCCAGCATGCTTTGATGTGTAGCCACAAATAGCTTCTTTTCTCTGCAAACCACTCTTTCCTCTAGTCATTTTGTCCATAAAAATGGAATTTGGGGGGGGGGGGGGAACCGGGGATTGAACTCAGGCTCTTGCGCTTGCCAGACAAGCACTTGTTCTACTGAGCCATCTCCATGGCCCCAAAAATGGTTATTCTTTATTGCATAACTACAATACCTCACAAAATGACTAGCACTATAACCTTGAATTCAAATGAGAATGAAGCCCAGACAAGTGAAGAGTCTTCCTACCCCCAAGCTGATTCATAAGAGAACAGGGATCCGACACAGACGTGCCTGGACCCGGGACCCACACACTAACTCCTTCTCTAACTGTAGGGCCGCTACTCCTTTCACACCTGGGAGGGGGAAAATTACTCAAGTTTCTTGTTTCTGTAGTATCTGTGAGAGCCTAAAGCATGACTTCCTCTGAAAGGAATCTTTCTGCTCTTCCCTGGTAAATCCCATCCGCTTGCTACCGGAACTCACCAGCCCTACAGCACATCGGTGGACACCTGAAAAAGGGACCTTTGCATTCAGGTAAATACAGCAAGGAAGCTATTGTTATTTTCTCCACTTTATGATGCCCAGAGAGATTAAATGGTCTAAGATCACGCAGTTCTAGCTGACAGAGCTGGCTGTTTAATCAATATTGCCTCACAGATCGGTTTCCATAACCTGTGCCCGTAGCCATGTGCCAGTTGTCTAGAGGTGAGTCAGGTCGGACTGATAGAGGAGGGATGGCTTCCCGCACCTTCCCTTCTACTACAAATAATCAGAGCGGCCACCCTCCTGCGTCCAGTGGCAAGCATAAAACTCTTACAGGTGAAAGAAGTATTTACCAGCAACACAGCTGGAGCCTTGGCATACGATGGGGACACCTGATGCAGAACATGTCCTGCAGCAGCACCTGCGAGGGCCACGAGGCTCAAGGCACGTGGTCTGAACTTCACCCTCCAGCTGCAGTGTGTCTTTGCGCAACACGCCCACAGCGATCTGAATCTGTGTCGTAGATGAGGAAAGCACGGATCTGACAGGGAGAGCCTCTTCTGGCCTGCTCCTGTACTCGGTGCTAAGGCCGGGGATGCAAGGCTGGAGGCAGCTCCGTTCAGAATGCAAGTCCTGCCCACTAAAGCTTTCAGTTTCAGCCACTCTGCCAGAATATGCAGCCTCAACCACCGCTGCACTCACGCCCGGCGCCAGCTCGAGTTGAGGGGTGGAAACATAACCGAGCCCAGAGGTTAAACTAGAGACCTGAACATTTCTCGCTGTACACTCGAGCACACCAGACAAGCCCACAGGGGACTTGCCTGAGAAAATCCCTTAATCTTCCAAAATCTTTTTCCTGGTTTGTTAGAGCAGCCAAGGGTGGGGTTAGGGTTTTTGTGAATAAAAAGCTCCATTTCGTTTTCCCCACACAGGAGAACATGGCCAAACGAGTTGCAGTCGTGGGAGCCGGGGTCAGCGGCCTGGCCTCCATCAAGTGCTGCTTGGAGGAGGGCCTGCAGCCCACCTGCTTTGAGAGGAGCGACGACCTCGGGGGTCTGTGGAGATTCACCGTAAGTGGGGTCACAACTGCTTTTATTTGCCTATTAGAGAATGGCTTCACTGGTGTATATCTTCCACTTGCTCTGGATTGGCTGGAAATTTCTGTTGAGTGAGGGGAGGACAGGAGGGGCCACAGAAACTGTAAAAGACAGAAGCAGGCTGAGCTCTGGAGGAGGGAGATGTGTCAGCCGCCTTGTTAACTTTGCAAGGGGCTATGAGGAAAAAGTGTTTTCAAAGTGAGGAAGGGAATGGAATGACTGGGACACCCCAGGAAAGCCAGGACCAGGAGAGCAGAACCAGGACCAGGGGGTCCAGGACAGAACCACAGATGACAGTGCTTGGGATTTCAGGCCCTGTCTGCCAGACTTGGCTGCTTTCACTCATCATTTTTTCCAGCCCTGTTCCATGTAGGTTAAAGTGACACAGAACTGAGGGTGGATGAGTTCCACAACTGGGCCCTACTGCCCAGGCAGTCCCAGTCTGTGCCAAGAACAATCAGAAATAAAGAACAGGGGAAGGGAGTCATTTTTTCTCCCTGAGTAAAAGAGAAGTAGTTCTACCAATTCTCACCAGGGTCGCAGTTGGATTGGAGAGCAGGCTGCAAAGCCCACCCTGACTGGCCTGGAGCCCAGGGCATCACAATGGCCCTGCTTCAGGCCATTGAGACCCTCAAGCCAGCAGAGAAAAGCGTCTGTGAGCCCCGTGCCCCAGCCCCAGCAGCTTTTGGGTCAGAGCTCCTCACTCTGCCCTTCAAGGGAAAAACATTTCCCATGAACTTTAAACGTGCTAAGGAGAAAACTGCCAAGAATAGTAAAAAGTAAAATGTCAAAGTGCCTGGCCTCCAGTCCTCTGAGAAGCCAAGAGAAAGACTTGCAGAAGGGTGAAATTTAAGTGGGGATAAGGTAATTATTTTCTATCTGAGAGAGCATGGCTTATAAGAGAGTTGCAAGTGTAGTCCCATTTCCCTGGCATAGGGTGGCTCATATATAAATTTGCTTATCTTTTTATTTTGTGGCTGGCTCAGCCCACCGTGGGGCCAGGGCTGGCACAGCTGGCATAGCAGGTGGTGCCAAGGATTGAACCACAATCCCTGTACACTTGCCTAAGCACTTCAGACTGCTGAGCTATCTCGTCAAACCAAAGAATTGCTTATCTTAAAATGTTCCCAACCACCAAGAAGGATCATCAACAGAGATTTTTCAAAGAGAAGCAAGTAAAACAGAATGTCAATTGCCATCATTCAAGGTGTTTCTATTTCCGTAGGATGGAAGAATTCTCCTCTTCTATGCTCACTGAATACTCAGTAACAACCAATCAACCTTTTCCATGAAGAATCTCAAATTCTTAGCAGGAGAGTTCAGATAAACACAAATGGACAATCAGTTGAGGGTTCACTTAAAAGATTAACATGCCCAGTTATCTGGGAAATGTAATCTCAGTCAACATAAGGTATAAGTCCAAAGATCAAAAGCTATGCTATTCCTCTTGAGACGCAAGTCAAAATGCTCCTTGGGACACAAGACACTTCATTATTAATATGACCATACCTAAGAATTGAGAGAAATGGGTCTAAATCCAGCGATGTCTAACTGGCTGTGTTGCTACGGTAGATCAAATAATTATGCAGAAAGCACTATGGGGGACACAAAAATGAGAAACATTCCCCATGGAGCTGTCAGGCAGACAGAAGAAGGCTAAGTCCCTGTAAATCAGTAACAGTGCTGATTTAAAGGAGAGCTGGATTATAACTACTTCTGCAAAGTTAGGGGGGTTCATAAAAGAAATAGCCTATGATGGGCCTGAAAGGACATCAGCAGTCAGAAGAGACTGAGCAGAAGATACCAGGAAGGGAACCAGGGAAGAAAAATGTTCAGAAAATGAAAACAGCCTATTGGTTCCTGTAAGAAGAATAACAGGAAGGAAGAGGTTGGCTGGATCAAGAGGTTGAAATTTAGTTCACAATGCCATGAGTAGCCAGCAAATTTAAGGGAGTTGTTTGTTGACATTGTTGTCAGTTTGCTGTTATGTTTGTTTTGTGTGCGTAATGGGAAGACCCAAAGTTCTTTGTAGATGAAGAGAAAAATCTCTGGCTAATAGCAAAGAATTCAAAACACAAGTCCAAATTGTGACACGATCTTGGTGGAAAAAAGAAGTGAAATTCTAGGTGCAAGTAGAAGGGTTAGCAATGATAAAGCAAAGACAAGAGATAACCTCTAACGAGACTAAAGGGAGGG
>NW_004524593.1:6096822-6101156 GCF_000260255.1 Octodon degus | reverse complement strand
AAAATATTATAAGATTTTAATATTTACTCGTTCTTTAACTTAAAACTGGGGCTAGGAAACTAGTTAGAGTATGTACGCTATCTCACAGTTTTCCAACATGGGAACCCTTAATTTGCTGCTTCTTCTCTTCAAATTCAACTGATGTAAATTCTATGTATTCTACCTTAGTACCAAACAAATCCTTGTTCTGTGTTCCAAATACCATTACCTCTGCTCAAGTCTTCATTTAGGACCAAGTAGGTTTGTAATTTAGGCACTTAACTAATTTCCTTCTCTCTTTTTTGAGCTGTCTAGTTCATCTTTTGAAGAACCAGCATCTTTCTAAAATTGAATAGAAATTAACTCCATGTTAAAATATTCAGTACATTGCCATGAACTTCCTATAGAAATCCAAATACCTTCACATTGGATACAAAGCCTTCATAATATGAAACCCACTTCTGCATAATCTTTTCAAGGATTTTCCATGAAAGCAGAGTGCCTAGCAAGTGTTGATCATCCTCAAACTACTTCCAATCTCTTGTCTAGTTCTGTGTTCTCCTACACTGTGCAGTGACAATGACTGTTTATGGACAAGTGAGATCATGTCAATTTCATTTTTTAGCATGAAGTGAATAAAACAGTCATTTTGATCTAGAGCCCAATGTTTATATCAAGGTCCAATGTTTGTCATCTTCCAAATACAGAATAGCAACTCCTATTAGAAAGGTGGCAGATATGAAATGTACCATATTAGAAATGTACCTATTAGAAATGTACCATATTGGTCAACTTTTTAGATTTCTAAAACAGTTGTCATCGTGTGTGTGTGTGTGTGTGTGTGTGTGTGTGTGTGTGTGTGTGTGTTTATATGCTCATGTGTGTGTGTTCTTTGTACAGGAGCATGTTGAAGAAGGAAGAGCCAGTCTCTACAAGTCTGTGGTGTCCAACAGCAGCAAAGAGATGTCTTGCTACTCAGATTTTCCATTCCCAGAAGATTATCCAAACTTTGTGCCCAATGATCTGTTCTTAGAATATCTCAGACTGTATGCAAAGCAGTTCAACCTTCTGAAATGCATCCAATTCAAGGTAAGACACAAAACATCTATTAGTAGTTAGGAAGTATTTGGCTATTTTCTATTCTCTATGTATAGCATAACCCCCAGGTTCAGCAGATGCCATGATGAGCTGGCAAGATTAAGGACACCTTTTCCAGAGGACAGATTGCTAATATAATGTATATATCCAATAGGCTTTTTAAATACTATAAGCCAAACAGTAAACTCATTAGAAGAGACTTGAAAACACCATATTTAAAAATTTTTTTAAAAAAACTTTGGAAAGAATTTTAAAAGGCAATAATGTCTTATTAGTGAATAACTTTTTTTTTTTGAGTTGGGGAATCAAACTCAGGACCTTATACTTGCCAGGCAGGCACTTAAGCTGCTGAGCTATCTCCCTGGCTAACTCCTTCTTTTAAATCTGATTTATATTAGATTTACTATAAGTATAATTCCTGGAGCCAGAGTTGAGCCACTTGCCTAGAATGCATAAGGCTCTGGGTTCAATCTGTTATCACAAAAGTAATAATTTCCTATATCAGAGCCTAGTAGTTATGGACATATATGAATTCAATGAGAACCAAAAGTAAATTTTTTTAAACTTTGGACCATTCCCAAAATATTCAGTTCATAAAGTCAGAATTTTTCAACAGCTCTTTAGATATCAGAAAATTTCAGTAGCATATTCCATAAGACCTTTCATAAACTATTTGGTACCAATTTTATATTTGCAATTATAATCCATGTCTCTATTAAAGGGACTATTGTTAAAGAGAAAACTCCATGTGAAATAAGGTCCATAACAGAAATGCTTCAGAATTCTAGATTATGATCTTGATTCTATCTCTTGCTGTGCGAATTCAAGCAAATAAATTAAGATCATAGAATTTCTACCACTTCTCTAAGATGTCCTTTCAAACTCTAGGTTTAGAATAATTACATTCAAGAAAAACAGTCATCAGGCCAATAGCCTGATTAGGATTCTAGGGTTCTACTTATTAATTATGTTCAGATCACACTCTAGAACTTTTGAAATGCTAATTGGTATGTCTGACAGCAAACCCTTAGTGGAACCAACTGCCAGTTACATCTGTGATTCTTTTTCAGACTAAAGTCTGCAGTGTAACAAAGCGCCCAGATTTTGATGTCACTGGCCAGTGGGAAGTGGTCACTCTGCATGAAGGAAAGCAAAACTCAGCCATCTTTGATGCTGTCATGGTTTGCACTGGTTTTCTCACTAACCCGCATTTGCCACTGAGTTCCTTCCCAGGTACGGCATTTCCTACAAATGAATTTCAATTTTCTTACGCAATTCATCCTGATATTTGACTGATCTGGGGAAGAACTCTTGTCATTCCTTTATTAAACGGCTAACTTTTTAGATGACTTTTTTTTCTAGACAGGACTGTTTTCACCCAGCCAGTTTTTGTGGCTTTCAAAAAACAGAAGAAAATAATGGATAACTTGTTAAATGGACTTACGCTTCACTCAAGTCCCGTCTCCCTCCTTAATGAAAAACAGCACTCAGAATGTCTTCTGAGATATGGGACATTTAAACAAGGTGCTTGCGTAACAGCAGCAGCACATTGCCAAAGTTGATCTTAGAGACCACAAAGGTCAATCTGTGCAGAAAGAAAGAAGTAGCTTGAGTTTTTATTTGTTTGCTTTATATGGGCCATAACAATTAACTAGATCGGGGTTCGTGGCTCTGTATCAATAGCCAACAGGGCAATGAAGCTTGGAGGACAAATTCATATATCTTTGGGTTTCCGTTTCTTTACCCGAGTTTTGCAACCATGACTCTTAACTAATGTTGAATTTCAATTGGATTTCCACTTAAGGGAATAGAAAATCCAGTGTTTACCCTATTTCACCTATAATAAACATTCAAAGAAGGGCTGGCCAAATAGTTCAGCAGATTAAAGCGCCTGCTTAGACAGACACAGGGGCTGGGAGTTTGATTCCTGGGCCTGCTGTGCCAGCCCCGCCCCTGGGGTGTGGAGACAGAGATTGAGACTAAGTGTGGTGGCACACTCCTGTAATCCCAGCACTTGAGAAGCTGTAAATAAGAGAATCACTATGCGTCCAACTTATGCAGTGAGACCCTGTAGACACTGTTGTCCCTGTCATAAATACAAAAATAAAATAAACAAACATTCAAAGAGTTTGAGGAAACTACTTTTTTCCAAATTATCTAGACATAGTCTGCAGTGATCCCAAAATTCATATGACAATAAATTCATGCTCCTCCCATAATCCTGGATCTACGCCAGAGGTCAGTTAAATCAGGTCAGAGTAGGATAAAGTTTGCCCTCATAACTGTCATAGAATCAATGAGTGGGAAAGACATGTGCTTAAATTCTCCCTAATGCAGAAAGCTGTTCTCAGTCATCCCGACAGAGACTCAAAAGCCTCTGCTTGCACACGCAAAGATGGGCTCTTGTTAGCCCACACAACAGGGTGTCTGAGCTCCTGCCTGCAGAGCAAAGCCCTGAGTGGCCAACCTCTCCGTTCTCTCAGGAAGAAGGATAGCCCAAATATCCAGGACGTTCCATGGAAGAGTGAAATTGAAATTATTCAGTACCTACAGTGTGCGACACTAGGGACTAAGAAAACAGAAGTGGATATGACAGCCTGCACTGAGAGGAGTCCAGAGAAGAACCAGTCTTCAGATGACCTTCAGGAATACCAACACCCATGTTCAATAAATTCATGCCTATGATGGTCCCAGATGTGCCCCAAGTCATGTCAAGTTAGGATAAAGCAGACCCAGAAAAATACTCAACCAGTGTATTCAATTTAAATGGAATGACATTGCGATTGAGAAGGTTTACAACTGAGGTACACAACCAAGCAGTCTGTGTTCGTCACCCTCCCCTTTCACATTGCTGAATCTCTTTTTTCTACTGTAAACTGATGAGCTTGCATAACTTTACCTAGTGCTGTTCATCCGGAATCAAGCGCAGGAGGCTCTGCCAGACTCGCCATCCTTCTTTACCTTCTTTACTTTCCATTTTACCAGGCTCTTCCAATCTTAAATCCCTGACTAAACAATCATCCGTGACTCCTGGAGCTCTAAGCATCTGCGATTCTAGACTAGAAATGGAGTCCTCGAGGCCAATCCTGCCATCTCTCCCTGCCCTCTAGGAGACTCACTTAGAACATACACACTCCTTGGGGCATTAACAGTGACAGAAGTTCATATTCACTCAAGATACAAAAAACAAGCTTGAAAAGTTCTGAAAGCAAATCCAAAGTGAACCCAAAAGTTTCAGTAAAAAAGTAGAAACCACA
>NW_004524593.1:6091461-6096722 GCF_000260255.1 Octodon degus | reverse complement strand
AGAGAGACAGAGAAAGAGAGACAGAGAGAGAGAGAGACAGAGAGACAGAGAGACTAAAGGAAAAGAAAAACTGAACACAGAGAGAAGAAAAGAGAGGCTTCCAGAACACACACTCCAGAGGCCCCAATTCTTTCTGGAAAAATATAGCAGCTAGGGAGGACAAAAAGATTGTTGGAGTGGTAAATGTAGATGGAGAATTAGCAAAACAAAATAGGTCATGAAAAATCATTGTGAACAAGGAATCAAGATGTCTAAGGACTATCAAGCAGTGACCAAGGTAAAATGAGACCCAGTTAACAAGTTACTCCACCTCTATTGACTAACATAATATAAAATGTGGGACCAATTCAAAAAATAGATACACCGGAATTTCTAGCAGCTTGGAAAGAATGCAAGTCCCCACCACACACCTTTCCTTCGAAGCCCTGTCCTGCTACTGCAGCTTCTTGAGAGGCCTCTGCAAACTGAGATTTCCCTAAAGGCTGATGAAAAATCCCCAAACTAAGTTATGTTTAAGGTAGCTTCCAGCTGTAACATGCTGTGGGTCTTTAAAGTCTTCCCCAAAGCATCCTTTCCCTCCTCCTTCCCCAAATGTACACACACACACACACACACACACACACACACACACACACACACACTTGTACATGATCTGGAGCACATGTACACACCTTACAGAAGATCAGTTGGAGGTATTTGGGCGTACAGAGCAGGAGATCCAAAGCCTTCAGAATTAAAAAGATTGTTCTGGCAATGGCTGTGTTTGCCAGGTGACGTATATACAAAGCAGGATCGGTAGTGTCTGATGTTAGGAAAGCCCTTACTGCAAAAAAGAGAAGCAACGCACAGAAATCCAACAAAACATATGGAGACGACACTTTCTATTTCCAGATAGGAAGAAGGCTCAAAGCTTATAGAGATTATAAATCATTGTCCATGACCCTGCGAAGGGCATGACTCTAGTTATTCCCAGCTACCACAACCTAAAGAAAGAGGTTGCTGACAGAGTGCAGTGGAGAAGTAAGGATGTCATGTGTTGGGACAGGAAAGAGGATGGCAGTCATGAAAAAGCAAAGGGACACACTGGTGAAAAACCATCTCTGGGTGACCAGCCACAGCCAATCTTTGCAGGCTCCTGATAAGGAGGGGGCTCAGGGGAGTAACACTAGGGGTGGATTTCCTTGGTCATAAAATAGTGGTTGAACAAACAAAATTTGAAGGATTTTCCATCACTGAAAATTTGAAAGTAATCAGCTCTTGTAGTAGAGCCACAACCTGCTTTATCTTTCAAATCCCTATAACATAGTTCATGGTGTAATCACCATCCCTGGACTCATATCCTTCTTTAGTCTGTATTAAGAGCTTTTCTTCTGTCCCTGAGTCCTTTCCTTTACTCAGCAAATACTTACTGATCACCTACTCCGTGTCTTACACACCACATAGTTTTACTTTCAAGGAGGGTAATGAGGAGACTAAGCACTTGACTGAAAAGATTTTCCTCAGTTATTTCTTCCTTTTGGGTAAGCCAGATTCCTACCTACAATCTTCCTTTAGAGGCCTTATTTCTGAAATTGCAGCAACTTTAGTAGGTTTCCTTTTATCCACATATTTAATAAACATTTGCCAAGTTCCTCTTATGCATATTGGAGAGAATGAGGCCCATAGCCTCATTCCCAGGTTCCCCCAAGCTCCTCTGAGGCTGCCACAGCTTTTCTGTGCCCCAGAGCCAGTCTGACTCTCAGCAGGAAGAGAGCGCAGGGGCACTGGTACCGATTTCAACTAAAGGGAGAGCAGAGGAACAATTACTCTTGAAGCTCACAGGGCAAGATAGATGCCAGGATGGAGAAGGCCTCCAGTTAGGAGTTTCATTACTATTTTCTGTCTATTTTTAAAATGAGAAAAGTCCTTTGAGCTGACAATTTTGTTCTCATTTCCAACAGGCCTCCATGAAGGATGCAGGCTTAAGAAAGTAAATCCCCTTGGAAGTTCTAGAAAAAAAATCACCTGGATAATAGTTAACCTTTATTGACAGTTTATCAGGTGCTGTCCTAAATGCATTATAGCTATTAATCATTTCTATTTACCTTGAAGTATGTACCCCTAATGTTTCCACATATACAGGAGGAAACTGAGACACAGAAAGGTCAGGAAAAATCTCCAAGATCACCTGCTTAACAACTGTAGAGCTTGAAAGGGGACCCAGGCAGCCTGGCCCCAGAGGCTGCGCTGAGAAGAGTATTTTCCATGCGTTAGCAGTCTCTTCCACAGCTCAAGGGTCAGACACATCCTGACTGTCGTATGGGGAGACACCCTAGTGTCCCAGAGGGTCATGGTGATGTCCCCACTGTGCAGCCAGCACCCCACTCTGCATGCTCCTCCTCCTTTCCCCTTTCCCGCAGTCCATCTTTCTTCTCTTCTTCCCTCTCAATCGTTTTTCCCTTGATGAGAACAAAATCTTCCCCTAAAGGGCCCCAGGAATTCCCAGAGGGCGTTAGCTCCCACACTCGGAGTGCCGGGGTAATTGGCAGGCCCACAGAGGGACAATGCCAGGAGCGTCTGTCCCTGAAGAGGTTGGAAGGAGAAGCCCAGGGGCCTGGGAATCACCCAGGCAGATTGCTTACCAAGGCAGACTGGAGGGGCGGACCCAGCGCCCACAGACGCCACTCAGAAGTGCAGCGCTCCGGAACTTGTATTTTTCCAGCAGAAAAAAATGAAATCAGTGGGAAGAAACAGAGCAGAGTTCATCTTGAATTCCACCCTGCAGGCTGAGCTTCCTTCATAAACCCCAGCTTCTCGCAGGCTGACATCTGGAATGCATTACTTCACCACAGCTGTGTTTCTTGGAAGCTCTGCTTCCTCCGCCTGTACAATGATCTTCCTAAATTTTGCAGAGTGGTTTTTGTTCCCCTGAAATTTTGTCTGTTCATTGAAGATCTCAAAAAAATGCATGCTTTTCTGGTTTATCCAGTGCCAATGAATCCTTATTAGTCTCTAATTTTTAAACACACCATTAAAAATGTTTTAAATTTTTGAACTAGTCTTATGAAAATCTTCACAAAGTGTATTCTGTGCAGCGATCTCCTTAAATAGCAGGAGTGTGTCAAAGTTAGCCTGTGCTGCTGCTTACTGAAACACGATAGCGTTGACAACAAAGTCCTTACTCTGATGTTCTTGGAAGCCGCAGAAACATAGAGGAAAGCTGGCCTTTCACTACAACTCCAAAATATTTCTAACTAATGATTTTTCAGTTGATCCTGTAGGGTTTTTTTCTTGCTGTATATTCTTACTTTAACGTGACAGTTTTTTAGAACTATTCTTCTCATTCTTGTAGCCCAAAGGAAAGCTGACTAATGTTTTTGCTTAAGTCGAATCATTTTTAAATTCGGTTCTTTTCTTTATTTTGCTTTCTTTTATATGTACTTAGTACAGGGTCTACAGGGTCTCACTAGACAGAATGGACTCAGTGATTCTCCTGTTTTCAGCCTCCCAAGGGCTGGGATTACAGGTCTGCACCACAAAACCCAGTCTCAGTGGCAGTCTCAGGGCACTCCGGGTTCAGGGCCAGCACGGCAAGCTGGGGATCAAACCCCTACATTCGGTTCTAGTAGCCACCCCCCGGTCTGGCCAAGTTCTAAAACTGCAGTACAGCCACACACAGCTATGAAATACTCTAAGTGTAGCGACTATGATTAAAGAACCGTATTTTTGTTTTATTTCATTTTAATTAAATAGACAAATGTGGTCATTATAAAACTTCTAAGCACATTTAGGTCAACTTGGATGTTTGAATACACTTTTCCTATTGAAAATTAAACATTTGACTTCTATGTGTAAAACGCACATCAGATTTTGAAGACTTAGTATGAGGAAAAGAATGAAAGTGCTTTGTTAATAAGCCTTATATTGATTACCTGTTAAAAGTATAACAGCTTAATTATATTTACTTTTAGATAAGTTATACTTTTAACTTTAATTTCATTTGTTTCTCTTCACTTTTTTAATGTGGCTAGGAAAAGCTTTAAAAGTATGTGGGAGGGGGGCTGGAGAGATGGCTCAGTGGTCTAAAGCACCTATTTGGAACAAGCTTGGAAAAGCACAGGGACCGCGGTTCGATCCCCCAGCACCACATGCCTGCCAGCCGCGCCCCCTGGTGGGCTGAGCTGGCCACACACACACACACACACACACACACAATAAATAAATGTTAAAAAAAAAAAAAAAGTATGTGGGAGGACCAGGAAGATGGCTTGGTAGAATAAACGCTTTCTGGCAAGTGCAAGGGCCTGAGTTCAATCCCCAGTTCCGCAAAAAAAAAAAAGTATATGGGTACCTTAAGGCTGGGAGACAGTTCAGCAGCATAAGCACCTGCCTGGAAAGAGCGAAGTCCTGAGTTTGATCCCCAGTACTGCAAAATAAATAAACAAACAAACATGTATACGTAGTTCTCCTCACATTCCTCCTGGGCAGTGCTATGAGAAAGACCTTACTTCAGGCTCGGTCCACAGACCAGCAGGGTAGAAATAAAATATGTGGGTGTGTTTAAGAAGCCTGTTAAGAGCATGAACTCTCAGGCTCTTCCATACCTACTCAGTCAGCTTCTTCCTGCTCATGAGATGTCCCAGGAAAACCTTAGAAACAGTTTAGAGGCACTAGTGGGTCTAGAGAATTGTGCTTCCCAGACTGTCCAGAACAACTGTTTTACCTAGTTTCTAATTAATTATGGACTACTGTTTGTTAAATACAATAAAAAATGAATTTTTATAAAAATGAAAATAATGTACAAAAAATATTAAATACAAATTTTCATAGAATCAAAATCACAAAATTAATTTCAATAAATGTCATTAAATACAAAATAGAAATAAGAATAAGCAGTTACAAAAATGGACACATTGTTCTTTGAAAATGCACACAATAAGCAATTAATATAGAGAGAATATTATGACACGTGTACCTTTTGGCCAAACAAAACATTTGTGTGAAACTGCAGTTATCCATGTTAAACACCTGCCTGTACACTTTGAATGCACTGTGTTATATTATCTGAGGTTTACAATATGAGAATTAGGTTCTCTTCTTACTATATATATATCATCTGGATTGGGTGGAGGACAATGTTCTTTCTAGGGGAAAATGTAAATTTAAACTACTTCTAAGTATTGCTTAATTGTACTTACAGTACAGAAACAAGGCTAACAGGGTCATGTTGATTTGAGTGGATGAGATTTTATTTTTTTTAAATAATTTTATTGAGAAACAAA
>NW_004524593.1:6060488-6084246 GCF_000260255.1 Octodon degus | reverse complement strand
AAATAGAGATAACTAAAAATGATACTGAATTTCAAAAAACAAGATGATAAGTATTCAACAATGGTTGTTATACTACATATTGTTGTCTTCAAAGTAGTTGTTCAGATTACCAGATATAGGCATGTAAAATTGGACAAAAAAATTAAGTATTTTGTGTTCCTTTCAATAAACCAATAGAAATTAGTAGTACAATTATCTTAGTTGTAATAAGCAACCATATGTGTGTGTGTGTGTGTGTGTGTGTGTGTGTGTGTGTTTTCTGGTGTTATTTATTTATTTATTTATTTATTTATTTATTGGATACAGAGTCTCATTATACAGTTCAGATTCATAGTGATCCTCCTGTCTCAGCCTCGCTAGTGCTGGGATTACAATTATGTGTGCCACCACACCCAGTTTTGGGGCCGGCGCAGCATGTGATACCAGTGGTCAAACTCAGGTCTTTGAGCTTGCCAGGCAGGCACTTAGACGGGCAAGCTATCTCCTCAGCCCTTTCTGGTGCTTTTCTAAACAACTACATTTACCTAACATGTATTCTGACTCTGTTCTCCTACAAGGTAAGAGGGCAAATGAAGTTCACCTTCACACATGGTCTCATTGTTGTCCATTTGTGACCCAAAGCAAATACTCAGAGATATCTATGGTAATCTAACAATCTAGAGATATTCTAGAACTTACTTTCCTTTGGCTTTTCCAGCTCTGTTTTCTCAGCAGCCATTTGATTTATATTAGATTTCTGAACTGAGTTAATATTTGAACTCGATTGCATCCTTGCCAAATTCTGAACGTTCTGGGTCATGGTTAAGGCTTAACCAGGCTTCATGCTAGAATTTTGAGGATTCTGAGTAAGCCAAAGAGCAGTTGGCAGTTCCACAGGAAGATCACTACCCACACGAGTGCAGATTTGTCCCCAGAAGACCTAGATATCATATCAGTTTATCTTTATCTTAGAAAAACGAAGTTCTTTGTTCGGCACATATTACCTCTGATTGTGTAACTCAGCTTTGAAAGTTTTCAATGACTCTCCATTTGCACTGAATGTCTCAGTGAGATTTGGCACCAACGACATGAGACATCTACCTACTGTAGGTATCCCAGTAGATATAACCTTGATATCACAGACATAAACCTTTATTCTCCCTGCCAACTCCAGCTCATCAGCAAACTTTGCCTGAGCTAGTGAGTGCCAAGGTGAATTACCAGTGAATTTCTCTGACTCGTATGGATCTACATAATCAAGGAACATGTTTCCCTTGATTTCCCTCATCTCACCTAGCACAGAGCCAGGAACTGAACAGAGGCACTGACTCCACTTCCCTTTAATGTCATTGCCCTTGCACGAGTGTATGAAAAGGAGTATGGTATATGTAAATCAAACATTAGTAGGTAGAATTCATCAGCCTTTAAATAATAATGACTCCTTACACTTTTGCTCAACATTACTTTATGCCCTGATGTTTTAACTTAGTAGTTACTCATTTAATGAGACGACTAGAGGCCTTTTTAGTAAGATGAGGTTCTTATCCACTTCCACCCATAACTATATTTTTTAAAGTCATGTATTCATGTTTTAGTTGTCCTCAAACTTAAGTATCCTACAGTCAGCCTAACCACATGTGTCAAAGGAGATTATCAACTAAAAACTATTTTTGACTCTACAAATTCCCTATTTTTTTCTATAGGTATAAATACCTTTAAAGGCCAGTACTTTCACAGCCGAGAATATAAACATCCAGACATATTTAAGGACAAGAGAGTGCTTGTGGTTGGCTTGGGGAATTCTGGCGCTGACATCGCTGTGGAGGCCAGCCACCTGGCGAAAAAGGTACCATTCCTATTACCGCTTAAGGAAGAGCTTTATCTTAATACACATGCCTCAAGTAAGTGCTGTTTGATGCCATGATAAATGATCAAGATTTAAAATGCCAGACCCCGAAACTGTTTCTGCAGGTGGCATTGGGGATTTATCTAGGGCCTTCATATTCAACATATGCCCAGACCTTTTTTTGAAAAAAAAACAATTCTTTAACATAGAGTCTTCTCTTACTTGATTCTCCTGGGCTCAAATTTGTAATCCTCCTACCTCAGACTACCCAAGTTTAGGACCACCGTACTCAGCTACAGCATATTTTTAAAGTAATTTTAACTGAGTGTTCATAAATTGTACAGTGAATTCCAATTGTTTTTCCTCTAAAATTTCTCTGTCTTCAAATTTTTGTCATCTTCCTGGCTAGCCAACAAGCTATAAGACCTCTCTTCCTTACTCAGCACCATAGGTCAGAAGATCCTGGTCATGTTTCCTTGTTTAGGCCTGCCATTTACCCTTTAATTCCTGATCTGTTGCCAGATCTCATACTGAGACTTTTGCATTGTCTTCTGAAGAATAACTATAGAAAGAGTTCATATTTTTTAAGATTATTGTTTGCCCTGCATTACACTCAATGTGCAATGCTCCCACACTGCATTGCTTCAACCAATCATTAAAACAAGCCACTGAAGTAGATGCTGACCATAGATTGAGCAAGTAGGATCAAGAGAGGTCAGGTCACCTGCCAAATGCCAAAGCACTCATTAGGAATGCAGACAGTCCTCAAACCCTATTCCTTTTGCTTCAAAGCACATGCTCCCAACTTTTCCCTTTATCCTGGCACCTCAATAATCTCTGCAGAACATCCACCAACAAACAAAGCCTCTGAACAGTCTATTCCTGTAAGAGACACCCATGTCGAAATCCTAGTAACTCCTCTCTCCCACATGTGACATTCATAGTGGATGGATCTCTGTTAGCTTCTGTTTCAGGATCTCTGTTGTCTTACTTCAGGATAATGGGGCCAAAATTAATATGCCCTAAGATGTTTTAATACTTTATATATTTACACTATTATCCCGAGAGACTGACTTGTAAATGGCAGGGAGAAAAACCTAGACTACCTTGCCAAGGCATATCTTGCAGGTACCTTTCAATTCCTAAGTCTTCTTGAATCTCTTTGATTGCTTCCAGGTGTTCCTCAGCACCACCGGAGGTTCATGGGTGATCAGCCGAATCTTTGATTCAGGGTACCCATGGGACATGGTGTTCATGACCCGATTTCAAAATGCTTTCAGAAATTTTCTCCCAACTCCAATTGTGTCTTGGTTAATAGCAAAAAAGATGAACAGCTGGTTCAACCATTCAAATTATGGTTTAACACCTCAAGACAAGTAAGTGTCATGTGTATACGGAAGGCTGTTGGGGAGATGGAAGTGGAAACTTTCCAGTGTCATACAAACCACGCCGTATTATGGCGACATGCTTGGAGGTGTAAAATTTTTCATACAAATTTACTGGTAATAAGAATAACTAGATGAAAAAAAAGAATAACTAGATGTCCCTAAATGCTCAGTAAATGAATGTATGTATTTAACTGTTCAGGAAAAGTATTATTAGATTATATGATTTATATGCCTTTTTATGGCAGTATAAATGTTAGCAAATTTGATCACTTGGCCAAGCTCATTTAGTAGTGAAAAATCTCCATGACCTTGGTGAGTTACTTTGGCCTCAGTTGCAGCAAACAAGAGCAAATGATTTCTGTCTGATTTTGTTGATAAAAGTAAACACACTTGCATTGTTCCACTGTCCTAGAAAAATTGAATCCTATAGTTGTCCTTTCATCTTTCTTCTTGCCTTAGTGAAGACAATCTAGCCTTCAGTCTGTCCTTTTAGCTATAACCTACAACTTACTAAATTATCAAGAACTTAATGTTTTACTTTTTTATTCACTAAATCTTACAATGAAATTTCATTACTGGTAACACTGTTCACTCTCAGAATTTCACTCTGGACCTCCACGTGTATCAGTGGCCCCACGCCATCACCAGTGGCACACACTCTCCCCTTCATCACCTATAGTTCTGTTTTCTTCTTGACACTTTCCTCTTTTTATTGTGCTCACTCTTTTTCTTATTTCTTATCTTCTCTCCCACCTCAGGGTTTCTAGGAGGCTCCGCCTCTTTCCATTACGGTTCTTTCTACCAGCAATTTGATTTAACCTCAGTGGTGGCACACAGGACTAAAGAATTATAACCCTTCTTCCTTTCTGATGTAGTTAGTCCTTCACCATTCCAAAGTTCCTACATATGTACCATGTTATGCTCTTTCATTCTACCCAGCGGCCTAAGGATGGCAAGGTGTTAGCAGCCCTATTTTATAGGTCAGCAGAAGAAAGCCCACAGAGACCATGTGACTTGCTCAAGCTCTACTAAATTAAAATACACAACTAGAAAACAAATCATTCTGAATGCTTCCCACATCATATGTGTTGCTTTTGTATCACACTGTCTGCTTTGGCTATCTGGTATAAGCCACATGCGCCTCAACTTATAGAAAATCCACTCACACAGTGCTGGTCTTACAATTCCAAATACACAGCCAAAAAAAGATGAATTTGTCCTTCTTCTTTAAATAATTATTTTCTAGGAGAAAGGGACAGCTCTTACACGGAAGTTCTTGCTTTTCCTTGTAGCCTTTAAACCTTAAGCTAGCAATAGAATGACGGTGATAACTAAACATCACCAAACAAACAGAAGGTAAAGAAAGTTCTTTGGGAGCTTCCAAACTCTAATAAATGGTAGGCAGATTTTGTAATCCTTGGACATTATGAGTCCTTCCCTCAGAGGTAGCCTCTCCCCAAAACAGGCAATGCTTAACAGACAACAGGGTGGCCTCAAAATGGAGAGAGGGAGAGAAAAAAAGAGGACGCTGGCTCTGGTTTTCACCTGCACATTTCTTCCCTGTCCTTGCTTTGGTTAGGACTCAGGTGAAAGAACTTGTGCTAAATGACGAGCTCCTGGGCCGTCTGATCACTGGAAAAGTGTTGATCAAGCCAAGCATTAAGGAAGTGAAGGAAAAGTCCGTTATATTTAACAACACCCCAAAGGAAGAACCTATTGATGTCATTGTCTTTGCCACCGGATACACCTTTGCTTTCCCTTTCCTTGATGAGTCTGTGGTGAAGGTTGAAGACGGCCAGGCATCATTGTACAAGTATGTCTTTCCTGCACATCTGCAGAAACCAACCCTGGCTGTTATTGGCCTCATCAAGCCCTTGGGCTCCATGATACCTACAGGAGAAACGCAAGCTCGCTGGGTTGTTCAAGTCCTCAAAGGTGAGTGGATGACCTTTTGGTTTTTTGGTTTGCCATGTTACTTTGGATGCTGGAAAATTTGCAACTGTTATTCAGCTTTTATTTAAACCAAAAATGTTTAAAAACAGCAGTTATTCTATTATATACTGAATTCATTGAATTTGAATTATTCTGTCACAGTGACTCGTATTGAAGGGCAAGTCACTTCAGACCATCACCAGTGGAAATGATAAATCAGGGCTAAAAAATTGAATCAAAGAATTGATCTAAAATTTAAAAGTTCAGTCAACTGAGTGACAAAATTGAGTGAAACCAATTGTAGGATTCTGTTATGGCAAATAACTGCTAACACAGATTTATCTATTGAGTTGGTAGCACTAACACAAGCATTGAGTTGGTAGCATTAACATCATTTGACTCAGGGCACGAAAAATGAAAAATGAGCAGCAGTAAAAATTTTACTAAAATATTTATTTTACTAAAATATTTTACTTTGGGGCCAGGGAGATGGCTCAGTGGAATAAGTGCTTCCCTGGCAAGCACAAGGGCCTGAGTTCAATCCCCGGTTATGCAAAAAAAAAAAAAAAAATTTACTTATAGTATTTATAAGTAAACACCTAGGTCTAAAGTTAAATTACACTTTCTGTTTCTTATTTTACAGGTGTTAGCATATTGCCACCACCAAGTGTCATGATAAAAGAAGTTAATGAAAGGAAAAAAAATAAGCACAGTGGGTGAGTGAACTCATTAGGCATTTTTTAAATTATAACTGAAACTGTCAAACAATAGAGAGGGAAGCCTCTGAGATTTAGGGGGGAAAAACAAGACAGGCTTTCCAGAAAATAGAAGAAGAGGGGCTTCGAGGCGCCTTAATTTCCCGAGCATCATCACTTCTCCCCATGGCTATCAGGCACCACGCGGAGTTTGGAATCCAGAGCAAGTAGAACGAACTCTCATTTACGAGATAAATCGTCCCACACTTGATCAACAATCACCATCCCAGGCGCTCTGTGTGCTAGAAGCGTCTGCTCATTCATTCGTTCAGCAGGTCTGTGCCAGTTCTATTGCTGTCACGTAGGCTGCTGCTCTAGAGTAGGTGTCAGCCTGCAGTGGTCGGTGGACCAATTCCACGCACCCGGGTTTTGCTTTGCATTTCCATATAGCTGTAGGAGAAAAATAGGATTTTGCAACACATGAACATTGCATGAAATTCAAAGTACAGTGGCCATAAAATGTTGCCAAAATGCATATGTGCTCATTCTTTATATGTCATCATGGCTGCTTTTGTGTTAGCACAGCAGAGTTAAACAGTAGACACAGAGTCTGTACTATGGCCCTCCAAGCCCCTAGCAAACTAAATGTGTTGGGCTCTTCTCCAGAGGATAGGTTGAGCACGGGCCAAAGAAAACAACAGAGCATCTTCTGCTCTGTTCTGTAGCTACCACACAAGGGTCAGAAACAAGGGAACGGAGATAACCCACCCATCAACCAAACTCTCTCAGATTTTATCTGTTTTACCATTTGTCTGTTCTAGGCTTTGATGTAAACTTTTATGTGAAACTAAGAGGATTCTGTGGCAGAAGAAAATGTCTTAAAATCACTGCACTGAAGGAAAATGCCACCTCTTCTTCCATTCCTTATACTTTGTTGGTTTGTTTTTTTTTTGTTTTGTTTTGTTTTTTTTTAATGCATTTGGTACAGGATCTCACTATGCAGCTTGGACTCATAGTGAGCCTCCTGTTTTCAGCCTCCCCAGTGCTGGGACTATAAGCATGTGGCACCACATCCGATCTTAGTGGCCCACTCGGTACACCCAGGGGCAGGGCCAGCGTGGCACATGGTGCCGGGGATGGAACCCAGGTCCTGCCCTTGCCTAAGCAGGCACTTAGTCTGCTGAGCTATCTCTCTATCCCTTATTCCTTATATTATATCCACAGACTTTAAGTACTGATCTACCCTTGTCAAAGTGCTAAATTGTAAGACGATAAAAGCATTTTAGATCTCTCTTCTCAACCTACACCATAGTTTGATCTCTATTAAAGAACTCTAGTATAATAAGCAGCTAAGGCTTCTTGCCACATCAGTCAGTGGATAATTGCAGGACCTGATGATAGCATTATCAAGAATTCTACCCTCAGGAATTCTGTGATGAGTGCAATAATGACTAAGTTTAAAGAAACAGTATGGTCTGGTGCGATGGTTCAGTGGTCTAAAGCACTTACTTAGAGCAAGCTTAGCAAAGCACAGGGACAGCGGTTCAATCCCCCAGCACCACATGCCAGCCAGCCCTGCCCCCCTGATGGGCTGAGCTGGCCACACACACATACACACACACACACACACACAAATAAATAAAAAATTTTAAAAAAATAAAAATAAAGAAACAGTGTAAGACCATAGATATCATTAGATATACTATGGGCATAAAGGGGAGAAGACAGGAACCATTTCAAATTTTGCAGCAACAATTGTTTACTGTGGACCAATGTTCAGAGATTATCTGTACTTGTTCTAAGATTATAACAATTTTATCTTTTTGTATCCCCCATCTTTTTATGAAGGTATGGCTTACACTACTGCAAGGCTTTACAATCAGATTATATCGTATACATAGACGAACTCCTGACCTCTATCAACGCAAAACCCAATCTGTTCTCAATGCTGCTGACCGACCCACATCTGGTTTGGACCATTTTCTTTGGCCCCTGCTCACCGTACCAGTTCCGCTTGACTGGCACAGGAAAGTGGGAAGGAGCCCGAAAGGCCATCATGTCGCAGTGGGACCGAACATTCAAGGTCACCAAGACCAGAACTGTTCAAGAATCCCCACTTCTCTTTGAAAGTTTGCTTAAATGGCTGAGCTTTCTTATTTTGCTTGTGGCTGTCCTCCTGATTTTCTTATAAGAAATCTGCTAACTGCCTTTGCAGATGCACAGAGCACACGCCGCATTCTGACTCCTCTGCTAGAACAGCATTGCTTTCAAGGTATGAGCTGTGTCCAATAGCAAAGGCCCCCCATTAATCCTGAAGAAATCTCTGGGATTCCTTGAGCCTCTCCCAGCTGCATTATGTCTAATCCCAGAGGATGATAACTAAGATTTCTGTGCACTTAAAGACTGTTCTATGTAGCACTATGAGCATTCACACCTCTTTCTCATAAAAACTATTTTAAAGATTTCAACTGAAAACTGCCTTACAGAAGATTGTTTTGTGTTTAAAAAGGTGCTTTTATGGTAGTGGCTGATTAAAAATAAAAAAAGAAGAAACAAACCTAGAAGCTGTTTTCAGTGATCTTTTGTTCTCTTTTCATGGGTTGGAGAAAAAGAGGATGAGGCTGTGAAGAAAGCCCGTGACATGATGGCGCATCCAGTGAGTTCAAATTTCCAGAAGAATGTACTTTCCTGGGATTGTTCATTTTCTCAGAACATGCTCTATTAAAAGACAAAAAAAAAAGGACAGCTTCAGCTTATAAACCAAAGATTCAAATTGAATCTACTCCACAGAAAACACCACCTTCAAGGGCTAGCGAGATATCTCAGTGGACAAAGTGCCTGCTTAGGCAAGCGCAGGGACCAGGGTTCAATCCTTGGCACCATGTGCCACCTCAGCCCCAGCCTTGCCTGAGGGCGTGCTGAACCAGCCAGCGAGAGGTGGCACATACCTGTGATCCCAGCTCTGGGGAGGCTGGAAACAGGAGGATCACTACGACTCTGAGCCGCATAGTGAGACCCTGTACCAAGTACATAATAAATACATAAATAGATAAATATTTCAAAAGAAAGTACCTACCTTCACTAGCTCTTTGCTCATAATATATCTCATCTAGACTATCATTAAAAAGACTAAAGTATGTTCTTAAAAATAAAATTAAGCATTCATGGAGATAAAGAGCTGATAAACTAAAAACTAAAAAATATTGATAAACATAATTAAAGAAGACAAATGAATGGAAAGACATGACATTTCACTTTCATAGATTGTAATGCATGTTTTTTTAAGGATGTCACACTATCCAAAGCAATCTACAGATTCAATACTATCTTCACTAAAGTCCCAATGGTACTCCCTTAGCCAGTTTAGGCTACATGGGAAAATACCAGAGGTTAGGTGGTACACACACCAAATATTTAATCTCAAAAGATCTAAAAGATGAAAAGTCTAAGATCAAGGAAAATATAGATTCATTATCTGATGAGAAGCCTTTTCCTAGTTTACACAAAACCATCTTCTCATTATACCTATGGTAGAACAGTAAGACCTAGCCCTACAAGGGGCCAGGAGATAGCTCAGTAGAATAAGCACTTGCCTGGCAAGTGCAAGGGCCTGAGTTCAATCCCTGGTTCCACAAAAAAAAAAAAAAAGATCTAGTCCTACAGAAGAAAGACTAATTTGGGAAATAGATTTTTTCTCCCCTTTTAAAAGTAGTGAGTGGTCCACCCTCATGGTCTCATGTAAACCTAGTTACTTTCCATTATTATTATTACTATTTACCTAATAATATCCCATTGAAGGTTATCATTCCAATCTATAAATCTGGGGAAAGGGACACAAACCTGCAGTCCAAAGTCAACACTGTCTACAGAAGTAGAAAAAACAAGCCTAGAACTCCTAAAAAAAATTCATAGGAGGAAATCTTCTTGACATTAGTCTTGCAATGATTTTTGGCCTTAACACTGAAAGTATAGGTAGCAAAAGTAAAAATAGACAAGACTGCATCGAACTACAAGGAAGGAAACATATGAAAAGGTGACCTATCTAAAGGGAAAAAGTACTGAAAACCATATATCTGGTAGGTTACTAGAAGAAAAAAAAAAAAAAGCCTGTTCTAAACATGGGCAAAGACCTCAATAGGCATTTGTCCAAAAACAAAAATACCTCAATGGCTACCACAGGGGCCGGGAAGATAGCTCAATAGAATAAGCGCTTGCCTGGCAAGCGCAGGGTCCTGAGTTCAATCCCTGGTACCAAAAAAAAAATAAAATAAAATAAATAATGGCCACCAGACAAAAGCATTCATCACCACCACTCACAGGAATTATAATCGAAACTACCAAGATATAGTACCTCACCCTTAGAAAGCATAGGTACTGGCAAGGACGTGGGGAGATTTAAACTCTCCTACACTGTTTGTGAGGACGCAGTGTTTGTGAGAATGCAAAATCATGCAATTGTACAAAATAACATAAAAAGTCCTCAAAAAATTAAAAATAGAGCTATCATATGATCCAGCAATCCTACTCTTGAATATATATCCCAAAGGATTGAAATAAGGGATTTCAAAGAAATGTCTGTGCTGTGTGTCTATTACAGCATTAATCATGATAGCTGGGATGGTCAAACATAAGTATTCATAAATGGATGAATGGATAAAGGGAATGTGGACTAAATATATGTGAGAGTTAATTTTTTTTTACGGAACTAGGGATTGAACTCAGGCCCTTGCACTTGCCAGGGAAGCGCTTATTCCACTGAGCCATCTCCCCAGCCCATTAATCTTGATTTGCAATTTGCCCTGAAAGACAACTAGAAGATTAGCGAAGCAGACTTCTGAGTGTGCCTGGGTCAGGAGGGTGACTCAGGCTGTCTTCTGGTCCCCGCTTCCTGCCCCTCAGACCCTTCCTTGCTCTCAGGTCCATAAGCAGCTTTCCTCTACTGTGCTTTCACCACAATACTTTTTGCCTTCGAGTCAGCCAATCGCATACTGAAACCTATGAAAATCTTTTCTCTTTTAAACTGTGACTGTCAGGTATTCTCCCCAGGCATGGAAAGCTAGCCAATACGGAAAAGTGATGCAAAAGAAGTAAAGCAGTTGCTGTGAACATGCATCACATTGTGATTCAAAAGCCTTTGAACTGGCTTGCAGGAGGAGGTGGGGAAATTTGGCAAAAGCCATACAGAGAAAGCTTAAAACACTGTTGAGCAGAATTTATTGGGCCGGACTGTTCTGAGTATGAAAGACCAGACTGCTAGTAAGAATGAGGCCAAGTAAAGGGTGCATTCAAGAAGTTTCAGCTGGAAGTGAGGAGCATACTGGGAGTGGAATCAGAAACCATTCATGCCTGTAGAGAGCCCTTCTCAGTCCTCACTGAGGCCCAGAAAATTTATATTTATAACCCCATGGGAAAGTTACTGAATTTCTAGTGAGTTGACTCCAATCTGCCACTTCCAGTGTCACCTATAGCAAGAATAAAGACACGAAGCCATATTTGCAGTTAGAGGGAACCAAGGGGTCCTAAGCCCAGCTATCAGGATCGCTAACTGGAACAAAGGCCTCACCTGAGGACCAAACCCAGGTTTTATCAATTGTGAAGAAGCGAGTGGCATGAAATATGGTGCTGTGAGCCCAGCTAGGTAGGAAGCTTGAAATCGCCTCTGGAAAACGCAGAGAGAAGTATATGCAGAAAGAGTAATCTGCATAGCTAACTGAGGTAGTACTTAACACTCTGGGGTCAATGCTTCAGCTCTGAGGTGTTTGCTTTTTATGTCCTGGGAAGTCACAGCCCCTTATCTTCAGGATCCATGCAGGCCCACAGTATGGAACATACTCCTCATCCTGTCCTGGCTCACACACACTTTGGGGGCAAACCACAGGGGTGGGGAAACCCCGTGGCCTTACTTGAAAGACTACACATCAGCCCCTCAGCTGGACTGATTTGCACTGCTTACAGCCAGTTGAGGGGATAAGGAAAAGCCCTAGCCAGCTCTGTACACATCAGTACGTGGAAATTGGGCCAGATTTGGCCAAAATGGAGATAATTATTTTTCTTTCAAGGAGAGTCATCCAGGTTGTCCTCCACACACATCATCTTCAAGGAAATAATTTCTGTATAATTGATCCATGCCCTAAGACTTTGTGAGAGGCTAAGTTTAAAGGTTTAGTAAGTCGAAAAGAGAAAATTTCAGCCCAGCGTTTAGGCTGTTGTATGAGTACTACTGGCTGCTTTTGGACAGATTTTAGTGAGAGTTAGAAGCAAATAGCAGAGTGGAAGGATTTGGAAAATATTCAGTTTGGCCAGAAGAGAGGAGTACATTTTAGGCCATAGGAGTTGTGGTCACTGAGGAGAGCAGAACCCTTAGAAAGACATAAGATACTGTATCTGAGAAAAGAGAAAAGATGCTCTGGGAGCATCATGAGAATCAGGGAAGATTCCACATATTGCAGGTTTAAAGGTGTAACAGTATAAATTTCTCTTGATGCCTTTGGTTTAAGAAGTAAAGTTTAGGGTTTCCTGCTCAGAGCTGACTAGGAAAGTATGTCCATGCACTCAACATTGAAGGCATTTAGATTCAGTTACAGTTACCATCTATGTGATACCAGTTTTGCAGGCATACAGAACCCAGAGGTTATGGGATCACAAAGCATTATGTCCAAGTTTTAAAGGAAGACATCAGATGCCAGGCAATATGTGACATGATATAGTTCCTGCTAAGAGCCCCAAACAGGGGCTTCCACAAAGTTGGAAATACCGGGAAGATGGAACATCTGCCAAGAAAAGCTGCAGGCAGCAAACTGAGCCAGCTCAAGAGAGGCCACTACCAAGTATGTTAGGGAGCACCTACAAGCCCAACACTAAGACGGCTGAGACAGGAGGATTGCCACAAGTTTGAAGTCACCCTGGGCTATGCAGTAAGTTCAAGGCCAGCCTATCTACAGAGGACGATGACAGGAAGGGGCGTGGGGACAGAGAGAGAGAGACAGAGACAAAGACAGAGACAGAAACAGAGACAGACACAGAGACAGAGAGACACAGACAGATACAGAAACAGACAGACAGACCCCATGTGGAGTACAACTGGCAAGGCCACAGATGTGGTGTGCCAAAGCCCTTTGGAACTCACATCTCACTGCCACGTGCCCCAGATGCTGGACGTGGAGGTACAAGATTTAATGCTTGACCTGTTGGACTTTGGTCTTGCTTTGCTCTAATTCATTTCAACCTTCTATTCCTCCCTTTTGAAATGGGAATGTTTACCTTGGCCCACTGGATCTCAGTATTATATAACTTCCTCATGAATTTTACAGTTCACAACTGAAAGTTTGCCTCGAGTATCAGAGCAGATTGCCTTGGACTTGGTATAATGCCGCAACTGCTGAGAATCTGTGGAGGGCACTACTGTGGTTTTGGTTGTACATAGAGGAAATATTTTAGGCAGAGGTATGACTGAAGACTACTGAGTCAGAAACTGCTCAGAAAATGTCCCTAAACACAAAACCTAATATACTCTGCTATGTTCGCTTCTACATTTTCAGTGCAGAAAATAAAAGTGATGGCTACTTAACACCGTGGTACTAGGCTGCTTCCAGAACCCTTCTTTCTCTGCCCTAGGTGAAGATCTAATAACTTTAAGCTTTCTCAGACTGTTTACTAGCTCCCCCGCTATCTTAAGGATGATACTGTTTGAATTCCTCGTAAATCTTGAATTTAAAATCGTGCTTTTGGATTAGAAGACCACAGGCAGAAAAACACCCTCACACAATGTCTCCCTTTAGACGGCTGCCCCAGAGGCTGTGTTTTGGCGCCCTCTGAAGGTTACAATGATAACAGCACTGCGAACGACACGCTTCTCTTAATAACTGGGATTTCCGGTTGAGCTTTGACTTTTTCTCGTAATAACTGGGACTTCCTGTTGAGCTTTGACTTTTAGTTCTGTGGGGGTAAACGTTAGGAATTGTGTATTTCTTTCCAGTCCAAAAACTGTATTCTAGTTGGCCGTCCAGCTTCCTTGGAGCTACTTGAAGTATCAAAACCATGAGGCTACTCCATTTTTTCCCCTAGAGAATACTTTTTTTGCTGTCTCTAGTTTGAGAGGAAACAAATGATTCTGATCTTACTAGAAACACTTTGATCAAAATCAGCCATTTATTTATTCTTCTATGAAAATCAAGGAACGTGAGTTTCAGACGACTTTGGTTTTGGTTTTGGTTTTGATTTTGTTTACAGAAAAACACCATCTTGGCGTTTCAACTAAAAGAAATAATTTAAGTCCAGCTATCTGCTCTATGCAAACAAGGTAAGTGTCCTGGAGTTCTTGAAAAGGAGAAATGTTTACAGAAACTTCCTCTGCACAGGACGAATGTTCTCCTAGACAGTGCATTCTTTAAAAATGAGTGTGATATTTGGTTCTCTGAACAACTAATTTGAACACAACACTGTGCAATATACAATACTGTCAAATTCATATTATTTTGTTTAGTGAAATCTTGTATCATTTGTAATTTTTTTCTTTGTTAATACTATTTTGAGTTATCTTTAAAAATTAAAAAGTGAATGTGATTCTCTTCTAGTTACTCTTGATTAGGTTGACAACCAGAGTAAAGGAAACATACCCTCACCTCCCAAGCAAAGGAAGTTGTGAGAAAACAATCGCAAAGGTGTCAGTGAGAATAACAAACAAGCAGCTTTCATTGATTCTAAATTCACCTCTTATTTCAATTTATGAGTAGGCATTGGAAAAATCCAAAATATTAAACAGAGATTGTGATAGGGAATATTGTAACAGAGGAGGAGCCAGAAGGGTAATGATAAAAAATACTAATTAGGGGCTGGGAAGATATCTCAGTGGAATAAGTGCTTTCCCAGCAAGCGCAAGGCCCTGAGTTTGATCCCCGTACCACGAAAAGAAAAAGAACAGAAATACTAATTAATCAAATTTCAAACTGAAAGAAATCCTAATTGATGAGATTATCGGCAGATTCCCCACAGGTCTCTGCCACAAAAGAGGTTGGAATCGGTCAGTTAAGCATGAGTGGTAAGGCAGGGAATGGTTAGTTCTGTGTGGAGTCTGCCCCTCGGACAGTAGTCTAGCTCAGCAGATCAGAACTCCTGCATGCAAAAAGGCTGGACAAAACCAATCTTGATGAAGCTACTTTATGTTGTGTAGCAGACTTTAGAGTTTACAGGGCGTTCAAACCTACCTCTTCTACTCACAACCCTTTGAGCCTGCAGTATGCTCTCCCACTTTTGATTTTATATGTTTTTGTTTTGTTTGGCACCGGTTATTTGTTTTTTTCTTTGGTGGAACCGGGGATTAAACTCAGGCCCTTGTGCTTGCCAGGGAAGCACTTATTCTACTGAGCCATCTCCCCGGCCCCCACACACATTATTTGATTTTCTTTTTCTTTTTTTTTTTTTACATTCATCTACTGTATTTTAAAGAAAAATTTAAAAACATAGAAAAGAGGAGCCAGGGAGATAGCCCAGTGGAATAAACGCTTCCCTGGCAAGCACAAGGGCCTGAGTTCAATCCCTGGTTCCACCAAAAAAAAAATTTAAAAAATAAATAAAAACATAGAAAAGATACAGGATTTCAACACAAGATGATAGGAAATCAACAATGGTTATTATATTAGATATTATTACCTTCAAAGTAGTGCTTAGATTACCAGATATAGCCTGTAAAATTGATCAAAGAAAATTGAGTATTAACTCTTCCTTTGAAGAAACTAATAGAACCGGGGATATAGCTCAGTGCTACAGTGCCTGCCTGGCAAGCTCAGGGTCCTGAGTTCAATTCCCAGTGCTACAAAAAATTTAAAGAAACCAATAGAAATTAGTAGTACAATTATATTAGCTATCTCTGAGATATATATGTATATATCTCAGAGATAGCTAATACATTCTTTGGTGTGCATATATATGTATATGTATAAAATTTTCCCCTTCCTTCTTTATTTCTTTGCTCCTTCCCTCATCCTAGTTGTTCCTTCCTTTGAGCAGTTCCTTTCAATTTCACAATATCTGTTGCACCATTGGGTTCTTATTTACTCTTTCAGCTTCTTACACTGGGGAGACAATATGATGTTTACACATGTGGGTCTGATTTATTTCACTTTCGAGTATGGTCTCTAGTTTCATCCATTTATCTATGAAAGCCACGAGTTTATCTTCCTTTATAGCTGAGCAATACTCCATTGTATAAAAACACCATATCTTTTTTATTCATTGTTTAGTTGATGGGCATATGGGTTGTTTCCAAGATATAGCTATGACAAATTGTGCTGCTATAAATAAGGGGTGCATATATATCATTGTGGTATGATATTTGCAGTTCTCTGGAAAGCTACCTAGAAGGGGAGTAGTTGGTTCAAATGAGACCTCTAACCTTAGTTTTTTGAGGAATCTCCACATTGATTTTCATAGTACTTGGACCAGTCTACACTTCCATCAACAGTGGAAAAGCATTCCTTTTTCCCCACAGTCCCTCCAGCATTTGTTATTCATTGATTTCTTAATTACAGTCATTATTTCTGGGGTGAGATGGAATCATAATATTGTTTCAGTTTGCATTTCTTGAATGACCAATGCTGTTCAACATTTTTTCATATATTTATTTGCCATTTATATTTCTTCATCTGAGAAGTTTGTATTCATCTCAGATGCCTATTTTTTAATTGGGTCTTCGAATTTTGGGGGGACTGATGTTTTTTCATTCTTTTTTTTTTTTTTTTTTTTTTTTGGTGGAACCAGGAATTGAACTCAGGCCCTTGTGCTTGCCAGGCAAGCGCTCATTCTACTGAGCCATCTCCCCAGCCTGTTTTTTCATTCTTTACATGTTCTATATAGAATTTCATTGTTTTAGGAACAGTTGGCTATATTTTTTTTTCCAATTCATGAGGAGGTTTTTCACTCTTTTTTCTTTTTTTTGTGGAACCAGGGATTGAACTCAGGACCCTGTGCTTGCCAGGCAAGTTCTTATTTTACTGGTATTTCACTGGGCCCTCACTTTGTTGATGATTACTTTTGATGTACAAAAACTTTGCCATAAGATTAGATTACAGTTGGTGATTCTTTGAAGTTATTTCCCCTGAAGTTTGGATTTTCTTCATGAATTCTCTGCCTACCCATATGTCTTCAATATTTCTACCTACTTTCTATTCCAGGAGATTTATTTTTTTTTTCAAGACAGTGGATATATTTTAATTGAACTTTTCAGGTTCACAACATGACGTAAAGGGAAATACAGTTTTCCTTAACCAGTATTTCGCACAGCTATAGTAAAATACTTTAGACTTCAGGGATTTATAAGGGATTACATTTCTCAAAAAATGTGATCAAGTAAGTTTTACTTAACTCTTTGAAATTTCCAGTTGATTCTTTACAATAATAACAAGTTCTAGTTACTTACATTTCAAGGCCAAGTTTGAATCACACTGATGTCTTCAGATCTTAACTCCACCTGTTTCAATCAATATCCACTAATTCTACCTCAAAAATAAGTTTTGCATTTGGCAGAATTTTGGCATCAGGCTGTCCTTTCTTTCCATAAGCCCATCCTGGTTCAATCTCCAGTCGAGCCTTTTCACCTTTACTCATAGTCAAGAGCGCTTCATCCCATCCTCTGATAACTTTGCCCACTCCAACCTTAAAACTTAAAGGCTTGGCATTTTTCTTCTTCTTTGAACTTGTTTGAATATTAGTGTCAAAAACTGTCCCATGCTGCAGCGTCCCTGTGTACCAGCAGTGCACAACGTCTCCCTTTTTGGGAAAGTTGGTTTTATCTCCCTTTTTCAGAATAGATTTTGTGTATTTTGGTGGACCCTCATCTTGAGTCTCTTCAGACTTGGTTTCCTTGTGTTTTTCTTCATTGAGCTTCACATTTTTCACTAGATCAGTCACTTTACTTATGCTTTCAGTACCTTTGAAACACTTAGTTTCAAAAAGATTATTGTAAGCTGTAACCAAATGATCCTTATTAGCTGTCTTAGCTACATTTTTAATGTTTCCTAATAATTTATACTCTGCAAGAAACGAATCTGAACCGTGGTCCTGCAGAAACTTGATTATGTCCTTCTTGGGCAGGTGCACCCTGCGCAGCTGCTCCACCGTCCACGCCCGCTGGGGCGCAGCGGCAGCCATCTTCCCCCGCTGCTCCGCCGCACTAAAGCAGCCCTTCCAAGAGATTTAGTGTTTCTGTTTTAGTATTTAAATCTCTAGGAAGCTCAGCAGATTAAAGCACTTGCAAGCAAGCACAGGGGCTGGGGTTTGATCCCCAGGCCTGCTGTGCTGGCTCCGCCCCCAAGATGTGCTGAGACAGTGATTGAGCCTGGGCATGGTGGTGCACACCTGTAATCCCAGCTCTTGGGAGGCTGTAAACAGGTGGATCACGGAATCCAAGCTAGTAGTGAGACCCTGAACACCCTGTAGACCTTTCCCTAAAAAAATATAAATCTCTAGGAATGGTCAGATAACTCAGCGGATTAAAGTGCCTAGTTAGGCAGGGTGCAGTGGCCAGGTTCAATCCACAGTGTGCCATGCAGGCCCTGCCCTCTGGGTGCCCAGAGATGGTGATTGAAACTGGGCATGGTGGCAAGTAGCTGTAATCGCAGCACTTGGGAAACTGAAAACAGGAGAATTACTATGAGTCCTATCTATGTAGTGAGACCCTGCAGACCCTGTACTAAATACATAAGTAAAAAAAAATTGGATCTCTGATCCATTTTGACTTTAGTTCAGGGCATAGTAATAGATGTAGATCAAGTTTAAGTCTTCCACGTGTGGAAATCCGTTTTTCCCAGCACCACTTATTAAAAAGGCTATCTTTCTGGGGCTGGTGAGATGGCTCAGTGGTCTAAAGCACCTACTTAGAACAAGCATAGCAAAGCACAGGGACCACGGTTCAATCCCCCAGCACCACATGCCAGCCAGCCTCGCCCCCTGCTGGGCTGAGCTGGCCACGCACACACACACATAAATAAAAAAAAAGAAATAAATAAAACAGAGATTATAAAAAAAAAAAAAAAGGCTATCTTTCTTCCAGTGAACATGTTTCATCTTTTTGTCAAAAACTTGGTCTTTTTGTCCAAGCACACTCATGGCTGAGTGTGTTTGGATTTGTGCCTGCATCTTCTAATCTGTTTCATTGATCCTCAGGTGTGTTTTTACTGCCAGTTCCATGTTGATTTTATTACAGTAGTTTTGTAGTATAATTTGCGTCAGGAGTTTTGATGCCTTCTGCTTTGCCTTTGTTGCCCAGGATTGCTTTTGCTGTTCTTAAATCTTTTCTGGTTCCAGACAAATTTTAGAAATTTTTTTTCTCTACATCTGTTAGGTATATTAGTATACTAGGTATTTTTATTGGGATTGCATTAAATTGGTACAATAATTTTGGGAGTAGGACCATTTTCACAATATTTTTCTTACTATCCATGAGCAAGGAATATCTTTACACTTTCTGAAATCCTCATTGATCTCTTTTTCTCAGAGTACTATAATTTTTTCTGTATAGATCTTTTACTTCCTTTTCAAATTTGATTCCTAAGTATTTCAGGTTTTTGGATGCTATTGTGAAGGGTGTGTTTTCCTTAATTTTTCTCAGTTTGTTGTTTGTGTGCAAGAATGCTATTGATTGTTGAATTTTGACTTTATATCCAGCTATGCCACTAAATTTAGTTATTAAATCTAGAAGTCTTTGGGCCAGCCAGATAGCTCAGCAGTTTAAAGCACCTGCAAGCAGGTGCAGGGGCTGGGAGTTCAATACCTAGGCCTGCCCTGCTGTCCCTGTCCCCGGGGCACACTGAGATAAAAATTGAGATTGGACGTGGTGGCACACACCTGTAATCCCAGCACTTGGGAGGCTGTAAACAGGAGAATCACTATGAGTCCGATCAAGTAGTGAGACCCTGAACACCCTGTAAACCCTTCCCTAAAATACAGGAAAAAAAATCTAGAAGTCTTTTGGAGGAGTTTTTGGGGTCTTCTATGTAGAATATCATGTCATCTGTGAATAATGATAATTTCACTTCTTCCTTTCCTATCATTATTTTTATTTCTCTCTCTCATCTAATTGTTCTGGCTAACTGAATAGGAGTGGTGACAGTGAACAGCCTGGTCTTGTTCCTGATTTTAAAATGAAAGCTTTCAGTATTTGTCTGTTTAGTATGATGCTGTCTGTTAGTTTGTCATGGATGGATTTTATCAGGTTGGGTAAAGACCGTATTTTCTAATTTTCTGTAGGGTTTTCATGATGAATGAGTGTTGGAGTTTATCAGAAGTTTTTCTGCATCTATTGAGATGATAATGTGATTTTGTCTTTGACTCTGTTGACATAGTGGATTACAGTTAATAATTTACATATATTGAACCATCCCTGCATTCCCAGGGTGTGCTGAGCCTGCAATTGAGATTGGTGTGGTGGTGCGCACCTGTAATCCCAGCTCTTGGGAGGCTGTAAACAGGCAGATGACTATGAGTCTGATCTAGAACACTCTGTAAACCCTTCCCTAAAATTAAAAAAAAATTTTTTTTAACCATAAAAATAAATAGATAAAATAACACAGCTAATAGATCACAAAGGCAGTACTTAAACCAAAACAGTCTGATTTCCAAGACTGCATATTTTAGCAAGAATGTGACTCAGCCTCCACTCAAAGGTGGAAGGAGAGGATTTCTAGCCCTGCCTAAGCCCACTCCTGTGGCCAGGCTCTGTCCCAACCTTGTGATGTAAAGAAGTGCTGTTTGTCCTTCTCTCACAGAGCATCCCATGGCCAAGAGAGTCGCAGTGATTGGAGCTGGGGTGAGTGGCCTGTCCTCCATCAAATGCTGCTTGGATGAGGACCTGGAGCCCACCTGCTTTGAGAGAAGTGATAACTTCGGGGGACTCTGGAAGTTTTCAGTGCGTGCCTTACCTGTACCCATCCCCATCTGTCATAATCTGGCCAGTTGCTCTGTTTCTGCTCAGTCAGGTGGCTTCAGCCTGCCTTGATGACCAAGTGAGGTGACCAAGTGGCTGTCTCATGGCAACCACAAGAGCGTGTGCATGGTGCAGTGATAGGCACTGTGCAGATGCAGTCTGATAAATGAGGAGCCACCAGAATAGGCAGGCATGGTCAGGAATTTGAGGAGAGAGGAAGGAGTTACATTTAACAGACAAACACATGGTTGGAAGTTTATGATGATTTCTGGACCATGGACATAATTAAACAAAGTAGCAGTGTGCCACGTCAGTAGAGCTGAACAGCACTGGTGTATATGGAGTAGATTACACTAGGGGAAACGCGTGGGAGACAACTAAGCTGCATTCTCCTAAGAAATGAAACCCCTTGCCTTTGTCTTTACCTGACCTTTACGTCAACCCTATTGACTGAGTGTGCAGACCTGGCTCTATTGAAGTACATGTTCCTTTAGTTGGCCAAAAGAATGTGATTGTGTCCAGCCAATGCACCAGTGAGTCTCATCATAGCAAAGCAGGTCAGAATTGCCCCCTGCTGGTGGCTAGAATAGAGGCTCAAGCAAGAACTTGTGAGATTCCAGGGCTAAGACATGAGATAACATTTCAGCTAAGGCCACAAGACTCAAAATGAATTATACCTTCCTAGAAGTAAAGGTGTCAGCCCGGCATACATCAAGCAACCTGTTGTGCCACTAACTGAAGGGCCTCTGTGCCTGGTGCAGGGGTGGTCTGTTTCTCTTCACAGCCATGCCTGCAAAGGTTCTCTTCCCACACACTGACATAACTCCTACCCACCTTCCTCATTGACACCAACAATAGTTGTGTACTCTTGGACTCATGACCCTTGGTTCCACAGAAAACACTGAGTCATCCCAGAGCCTCAGCTGCAGATTTTTCTCTTTTTCTTTCCATCCATGTGCTACATTGCTGGGTAAGAGACTGATACCCTCCACAAGGGTTTCAGTAAACATGGAAGTTGGCATCAGGGAGTGGAGGTGCAACCCACAAGCACTGTCAGGTATTTGGGAAGGGAACTAGCAGGAGGGAACCAGGATCTCAGACCTTAGAAGGTTTGGAGAAAAGATTGTATGTTACCACAATAAAAAGAACCCAGGAACTGACCAATCCTTCTTAAGTAGAATATAAAGCCCAGGGGACAGTTCTTATGGCCAGGCCAGCTGTCAGATGACCTGAACAGTATAAAGTTGACTATAAAGTGGTTAAAATCCATTTACCTCTGGCCAGGATTGATCCTTTCTAGAAGCAGCAAAGTTTGCACTGGGAATAGAAAGACTCACCCCAGAGGTGGGTAAGAAGGTGTCAGAAGATGGAATCCGGGCAGGCAAAGTGTCAAATACTTCAGAGGAAAATAGACCAGCAACATCCTTTTGACTGCTTTGAATGATAGAAACTTCTATGGAAGAAATGACACTTGCTGACTCTTCAATCAATAACAAAGGGGGGAAAAAAGTCAAAGTTTTGTAGGCAGCAATGGCCCAAACTCTAAGATTCCAATGTGGGAGCAATAGAGTAGAGACAGAAATCTTTTTCTGGTACACTATGAGCCTCCTCAGACAACAAAAGCCGATAAGAAACCACTGGTTTTGGTTTATATAGCTGCTGCTACAGGTAACCCTACATTTGCTTTGATATTTTTCCCTACCCTAATGTAATATAAGTTAGTTTTAGAAAGTAATACTGAGTTAGACATAAGAAAATAACTGTAATAACAATATCTCCAGCTCAGGACTATTGAAATTTCAACATAATCTTTTCCAGTCATATAAATGCTGTTTTAAAACAAAACAAAACAAAATGATGCTATTTGTTTCTATTCATTCAGTACATACTCATCATACCCTTCTGCCAAGACACAGAGGTTCACAATACAGACACAAACCGTGACCTCCTTGCAGTCTAGTGGGGAATAAAATCAGGAAGAGGTAAATGTGATTGATGTAATCAGCTCATCTCATTTGTTTCTTTGTAGTATGAGAAAGATGTATTTAATTATTTCAATCCCACTAATGATTTCTCATCCTTCTACTATGAGGACCTAATACTGGCTTTGCTGGAAATCATTAAAATGACGAGTAGAAGGGCCAGCCAGATAGCTCAGTGACTAAAGTGTCTGCATAGGCAGAGCGCAGCAGCCAGGGGTTGTGATCCCTGGTGGGCCATGCCAGCGCCACTCCTGGGTCACACTGAGATAGCGATTGAGACTGGGTATGATGGCACATGCCTGTAATCCCAGTGCGTGGGAGTCTGAGAACAGGAGGATCACTACGAGTCCGATCTATGTAGTGAGACCCTGTAGACCCTGTACTAAACACATTAAAAAAAAAAATATGACAAGTAGAACTGTAAGGGCTAGAGGGAAACCCTTCCAGCTGGGCTGCCACTGTCCAGCAAAATCTCTGTTCACTTGCTCCTGTCCCCTCCATTCCATGAAGCTAACTAAACTTTCCCCACAGGAAGAACCCAAAGATGGGATGACCAGGGTCTACAAGTCATTAGTGTCAAATGTCAGCAAGGAAATGTCATGCTATAGCGACTTTCCCTTCCGAGAAGATTATCCCAATTTCATGAGCCATGGGAAATTTTGGAACTATCTCCAAGAATTTGCTGAGCACTTTGGTCTCCTCAAATACATTCAGTTCAAGGTAAGATACTTCAGTGTTTGGAAAGTTAATAAATGAGTCCTGGCCTATTCTGCAGTCTAATAGAAATGAGATGGCTGTGTGAATTTGTCCTTGATTTTTTTTCTCTCCATGAATAAGGCATTTAACTTGTTGCTCCTGCACCTTATGTTTTAACAAAATGAATCATTAAAATGCTAATTTCTTTGTGCTCCTTTAAATGCTAACCTTTCACTGAACTTGAAATTTAGGCATTTTTCCCTTAGAACTAAAGGTTTCTCTCTCTCTCTCTCTCTCTCTCTCTCTCTCTCTCTCTCTCTCTC
>NW_004524593.1:6058267-6060323 GCF_000260255.1 Octodon degus | reverse complement strand
GTCTCTCTCTCTGTCTCTCTCTGTCTCTCTCTGTGTCTCTCTGTGTCTCTCTCTGTCTCTGTCTGTCTCTCTCTGTCTCTCTCTCTCTCTCTCTGTCTCTCTCTCTCTCTCTGTCTTTCTCTCTCCCCTCTCTCTTTGTACAAGGTCTCACTACACAGATGAGACCCACAGTGATCCTCCTGTTTTCAGCCTCCAAAGCACTGGGATTGCAGGCGAGGTGAGCACCACCGTGCCCAGTCTCAGTGCTGTCTCAACACACCCCAGGGTGGGGACGGGGCCTGAAAAACATGCCAGGAATCCAACCCCAGTCCCTGCGCCTGCCTAAGCAGGCACTTTAGTCCGCTGAGCTATCTGGCTGGCCCAAGAATTTTGTTTATGAAACCAGTGTGAAGAAGTAACTAACAGTCTTAACCAGCATAAGTTATAATTCAGTAAAACTCATTGTCCTAAATGTTTCTAATGCATCAAATATAACTCATTTCCTTCTCAGAAGGAACAAAAAGTGGCCCTTCTTTCCTGAGAAATGACTTTAATGTCTTGGTTTCTGGTCTATATATTCCTGCATTTGAGAGTTGGCCCAAGTTCCTTAACTTTTCTCTGAATAAGATAAAATAATATTTATCGGCCTCCTAACACAGGATGTGGTATATTTAAAGTAACAGATAAAGTACCTTGTCAGTCACTACATAAGGGTCAGAAATTTTGGTAGGAAGTGAATTTCTTGTTTTGTGCTTTTGTTATTGCTGCTGTTATTTGGGTTTGGGTTTGGTTTGAGGTTTTTTGGATGTGTTTAGTTTGGTTTGTCTTGCGCTTTGTTTTTGGAGAGACAGAAGAGCTTGCAACATCTTCCCAGAAGCCTCCAAGTGCTGACTCTCCTACTGCAGTCTCTCGAGGCTGGACTACAGCTGTGTATTATTGTACCTCAGAATTGATCGTCCTTTACTTGTAGACTACCGTGTGCAGTGTAACAAAGTGTCCAGACTTCTCTGAAACTGGGCAGTGGAATGTTGTCACAGAGACAGAGGGCAAGCGGGCCAGCGCTGTCTTTGATGCTGTCATGATTTGCACTGGACATTTCCTGAGTCCCCACTTACCTTTGGAGTCCTTCCCAGGTGAGTCATTCCTGCTGGAGACCTTGCCTACCCTCTTGAGTAGTTCTAGAGCAAAATGTACTAATTTGCAATTGGAAACTTCCTCATCATCATACACAACTTCATGTTCACTCTCAGGAATGCCACCTGCAAATTTACATTGACAGGTACAAAGCACTGCATAGGTTCCAGATCTTATTATCTATCTATTTGTATTAATGTTATCACTTAAGCTTTATCTTGCATGTCTAATTCAAGTTCACTGATCAAACAAGGCTCGACACTATCAATCTGTGATAGATAAAAGTAAAACACAGGTTTTGATTTTGGAGACTGAATGGAGAATCAGTGGAATCCAGACTGACCAGTCATTCAAGGACTTGAAGGGAGAATATATGGAAGCTTAACAAAGTTGTAAAAGGAAACAACCCACAAGTTATACGTGGAAAAGGAACACGAAGGAAAAGTCCTTCAAAACAGTCACTACAACAATTATCCATTGCCCTCTTAGATCGTGGCCATCCGCAAGAAAGTGCTTTAGAATTCCCGTCTGCAAATACTTTCACTCCAACAGCACATTCTTTTTAATGTACTCACAACTAGCAGAGCCATTTTTTGAGGTCAAAAATGATTACCTTAGGGGCTGGGGAGATAGCTTAATAGAATAAGTGCCTGCCTGGCAAGCACAGGATTCTGAGTTCAGTCGCATCACCAGCACTGAAAAAAAAAAAAAAAAGATTACTTTAAAACTTGAATTCTGGGCTGGTGAGATGGCTCAGTGGTCTAAAGCACCTTAGAACAAGCTAAGCTAAGCAAAACACAGGGACCACAGTTCAATCCCCCAGCCCCACATGCCAGCCAGCCCCGCCCCCTGGTGGGCTGAACTGGCCACACACACACAAAATAAATAAATACATAAATAAATAAATAAATAAATAAATATTTAAAAAATAAAAAATTAAAAA
>NW_004524593.1:6055376-6057512 GCF_000260255.1 Octodon degus | reverse complement strand
GCAATGTGTTAATTATTGAAACTGTCCTACCAATTTGGTTTGAAACTGTCTCATTGCTATTTGTTTCTCAATAAAATTATGGAAGAAAAATAAAACTTGAATTCTAGCCATATTCAGCTGGTTAAAATACAATTAGTCAAGAGCGTCGCGGCTTCGGGCAGCTGCGGCAAGCTCTACCCCGCGGACCCCATGAGGGCACGAGTGGTTCTCAAATATAGGCACATTAATCGAAATTTGTGTATTAAAGTAACAGATAATTTAGTTTGTTTAGTGTACAGAACAGATCAAGCTCAAGATGTAATGAAGATTGAGAAGTTCCACAGGCAGCTGATGCTACTTATGGTAGCCAAGGAGTCCTGCAATGTTACCATGGAAACAGACTGACAGTTTGAAATGAAGATTCTTTTTGTCCTGCTTGAAGGGAGTATGCATCTTTTAAATTGATAAAATATTGGAACAGAAAACACTTTATGTAACTGAGTGAGCTATTCAGAAGCCAAGAGATTTTTTTTTTGTATTTTCTTTTTAATGTTTACCTTAGAGCTGTAGGAATATAAATGCTTTCACTTAGGGAACCGTTATTTTTTGGAAATTAAACAAGAAACACATCTATCTTAGGAACTTTTTGCAGAAACTAGTTGATTTTGTGCAAAATGTATAATTATTTCACTGGTAAATATGTATCAGATTTTAAAATAAAACACTAAGAAAGCCAAAAAAATACAATTAGTCAAATGAAGATTGCTTAAATATAGTAAAACTACCCCTCTGCTGTAAATTATTAGTGGCCCTGAAGCCAATTCAGTAAGTGAGGTTTGAAATTTACTTCAAGGACTGAAGGAATTTATAAGAAAGAAAAGGTAATAAGAATAAAACTTGAGCACTTTTGCAGAAAAAAATGAAATATAAGCTATATAAAAGGAATCATTAACAAATAATACCCTATTAAAAATATTTTTAAGAATCAAGTCAGAATTAATCCATAATTTTGCAAGAAGCAATATTTTAAATGATCATTGGGCTTCAGGCTTGTTTCTTGCCTGGGGTTTAAAGGAACAAAAGCCACAAAAAAGGGGGGAGGTGCTTGTGGGTTAAGTCAGTTGTTTAAAGCACCTGCTTGAGCAAACTCAGTCAGGTGCAGGGGACCTCGGTTCAATCCCCAGCTCCACATGGTGCACCAGACCCTCCCTTAAGGTGGCCTGAGCCAGCCAAAAATAAATAAATAAAGGAACATATAACCCCACCTCTGTTTGAGTCTCCTTGTCTGTTCAGGTACTATGTTGTACAAAATCCCTTTCAGTTGGCATCGAATTGGCTCTCTCCCCCACTACCATGATCTGGCCCACATGAAATGTGTATCTCACACTATCACCAGTGGAAGAAAGTCTGTTGCAAGTGTAGCCACCATCCCTTGCATGCAGTTCCACTCATAGCTTTTCAAACATGGGTCAAAACCCAGTTTCCCATAGACTCCAGGAGTAAAATTCTCAGAGCAGTTTACTTAAATCTGCTTATGCCTGACTCTGGAAAGAAAATGTCACAGCACTTTAAAAGTTCTTCATCAATCATCCAATTTCCAAGTACCAAACACTTCATTCTCAACCATTTTAGACCCTCAAAGTGCACCTGAAGCCAGGGATCACAGAATTACTCTCTATCCATTCTTCTCCAACTCTGCATAGTTGGTGTATCTCCTCCCGGGGTGCGTGGAGCTGGAAAATGAGACTGGGCGTGGTGATGCGCACCTGTAATCCCAGCTCTTGGGAGGCTAAAAACAGGAGGATCACTACGAGTCCAATCTATGTAGTGAGACCCTGTAGACCCTATACCAAATACATAAAATACATATAGTTCAGTCTGAATTTGACCAATTGTGCACTTGCCCTCTTAGTTCAGAAATGGAGAGACTCTGTCTTGTCTGATATTGGGCTTTGGGGACTGAGCTTCAGCCTCTATGGTTGTGTCTAGGAAGCTACATGTTCTGAGTGTGCTTGAGGTGGTTCCCTTCTGACCAATGATGAAGGGACTTGCAGGTGTGGGTAGAACCCAGAGGCTGTCAAAACTTAACACAAGGTCAATATAATAGATCATATGATCTGGGATACCTTAAAGCCAACCTACCTAGTTATTTTTTTT
>NW_004524593.1:6053900-6054481 GCF_000260255.1 Octodon degus | reverse complement strand
AGAGAATGTTTTCTCTCCATGTGACTCTCCTTAGGCACACTCTACATCACTGATCACTTTTCTCTTTGGCCCCATAATCTCCTTGATCAGAAAATCTGGGACACTACTAAGTTACATGACATTACAGTACAAATTCTCATATGTCCTGAGTCTTAATTGACCTAGAAGGCTATGGCCAAAATGTTGGCTCTCCTTGCAGCCCTCCTTTTTCTCTAATTTTGGTCTGCAAACTTAGGTTGTTAAACCTCCATAAGACAAGCTTATTGTTATTACCATACAGCCTAAGCTGTTAAGCTTAACCTCATGATCTGTCTGAATATCAAACATCTTAGGCATAACATGGAACAGGTATTTTTCATCAAGTATTGATGTGATGAACTTTAAGTCCCCACAGAATATGATGAAAAAACATTTTAAAAATTTAAATATATTTTTAAAACAGGCATAAAGAATTATATAATTCTATGTTTACACATAAGTCCAGGAATCTAACCATATACAACCTTGCAGCAAGACAGTCCCACAACATTCCTTTTCCTGTCTCCTGCCTTCATTCACCACCCCCTTCTTTTTGAACAATC
>NW_004524593.1:6043739-6052404 GCF_000260255.1 Octodon degus | reverse complement strand
CAGGGGCTGGGGGTTTGATCCCCAGGCCTGCCTTGCCGGCCCCAACCCCAGGCACGCTGAGATGGCAATTGAGACTGGGCGTGGTGGCACGCACCTGTAATCCCAGCACTTGGAAGACTGTAAACAGGAAAATCACTACGAGTCTAATCTAGTAGTGAGACCCTGAACACCCTGTAGACTCTTCTCTAAAATACAAAAAAAAAAAAAAGAAAGAAAGAAAGAAAGAAAAAGAAATCAGATTTGTCTCTTGTTTCAAAACAAAGGCAACCATTACTTTCCAAAAAAGTATACATCATGTTCTGAATGCCCATATTTAAGATTCACAATTTAAATATTCATCCCACTTAGGATCATCATAGGATCACAGTTATGATCCTGTATCATATAAGCACAGTTAGCACTAGAAGCAACAGATTTGTACTTAATTCAGACAAAATTAGTTTTCCAAACCTTCACTTTATTTTTTTTTCAAACCTTCACTTTAAATTCTATATTATTCACATTAAAAAATCAGCAGAACAATACACATATCTACAAATATTGTAATTCTAGTTATTTAACTCCATAAAAATAATGAAAGTATTTAATGTGTACATATTTATGCTATGTGTTTTTCTAAATAATGGCAGTAACAGGAATGTATATTTATGCATAGATCTATAGACATATTCACAAATATTCTCTGTTATTAGACCAAATCTTTTTTGTTTTGTTGTTTGTTTGTTTGTTTGTTTGTTTGTTTGTTACCAGGAATCCAGCACCACCTTGCACTTGGCAGGCAGGTGCTGTGCCCCTGAGCTATAGCCTCAGGCATGGAAGAGCAGATGTTATAAAAGCACCGAGACACATCAAAGAAAAATACCAGAAAATGACTGATCCATATTTGTCCTTCTTTGCTTCTTTCTTAGGTCCTTCTTAGCACTAGAACTGGCGCCTGGGTTGTCGGGCGCTCTGCAGGGGGAGGCTACCCTTACCTCATGATAACCACAACAAGATGCAATCATTTAATTACACAAGCTCTGCCTTCGTGGTTCCGAAGCTGGATTCAACAGAGGAAGCTGAACAAAGCATTTAACCATGAGAATTATGGCTTAAACATTATGAAGGGGTACTTGTTTTCTTTCTTTTATGGGAAGCCTTTCTCCTTTAACTTGTGTTATTTGTCCATATTACTGAAGCTTGATGTGATCATTCCCTATGTGCATTTGCAGCACAAACAGGTCAAATCCAACTGCCCTTTTTTTCCCCACCCCACACACATCTTCTCCACCTCCAGCAGTGGCTATTGTAATTTTAGCTTCCACATGTGAAGGAGAATTATACTTGCTTGCTTTCTGTGTCTGGTTTACAAGCTTAGCAAAGCGCAGGGACCACGGTTCAATCCCCAGCACCACATGCCAGCCAGCCCCGCCCCCTGGTGGGCTGAGCTGGCCACACACACACACACACACACACACACACACACACATAAATTAATTAATTAATTTAAAAAAAAGATAATAGGAATTGCTGAAATAATCTATTTTAGTGTAACTTGATACATTTGCCCATCAGAATAGAACATTTTTGGTGTGGTTTTTAGTCTATTCTTTATCCAAACATTCTTTGATAAGATTATTTCAACTTTAAAAAAATAAACTAATGCCAAAATATATTTTGACATATAAATTTTATAGAAACAGTATGTCTAATGTGGTTAGGCAGAGATGTAAATATTTGTCAATGTAAACAGAGTCCATTTTCTAAAAAAAAAAAAAAAAAAACTTTAATTCAAAGAGTTTCTTGGTACTTTCCTGCCTACCTATGTCACTCGGGGAGATCGAGATGATATGAAATCTTAAATTGACCATGAAGTGTTTCGTTGCATACTCTGATCTTGACACATCAGGAAAAACATTGCTTCAGAAATCAGTCCCAAGCTAGGCAGAATCATAAAGCTGGAAACAATGGAGTCAGTTATTTTGTAAACACTCCCCCCTGGAAGCAAGGAAATAAAACGTGTTATAAAAACAGAAATGCAAGTAAGCAACTTTGAATTGGATATTAGGCTAGTCACTGTCTTGACTAATGGGTAATCTCCTAGTAATTTCTTAAAATAAGTGTCCTCGGGCCATGGAGACAGCTCAGCAGCATAAGCACCTGCCTGGCAAGTGCAAGGTCCAGAGTTCGATCCCCAGTACCTCAAAAAAAAAAAAAAAAAGAAAAGAAAAAGAAAGGAAGAAAAAAACTTTAAAATAAGTGTCCTGTCATTTAGTTAAAATAAAACCAATGTGAACTAAGATTATATAAACTATTAGGAAAATTTTAATTTAATTAACTGAATAAAATATTTGCTGAAGTAACTTCTACATATAACTACAGTCATTTTTTTTTCTTCATATTAAAGGAAGAATCCAAAATTTGTTGTGAATGACGAGCTGCCAACCTGCATCCTCTGTGGGACAGTCACTGTGAAAAGCAGTGTGAAGGAGTTCACAGAGACCTCTGCAGTCTTTGAAGATGGGACAGTGGAAGCAAATGTCGATATTGTGATCTTCGCTACAGGATATACATTTTCTTTTCCCTTTCTTGAAGAACCTCTCAGAAGTCTTTGTACAAAAAAGATATTCCTACACAAGCTGGTCTTTCCTCAAAACCTGGAAAAACCAACATTAGCCATCATTGGCCTTATCAAACTTGCTGGGTCCATCCTAGCAGGCACAGAGCTCCAAGCGCGGTGGGCCACAAGAGTCTTCAAAGGTAACTTAACTCTAGAGAATGCTCTTTCTGAACAACTGAATCCTAACATTAGTGCCCTGCTCATGTTTTATTTTATAGCTAAAATAAAACAAAGATGAGCTCTAGCAGGCCAGGGGCATAGCTCAGCAGCCTAAGTGCCTGCCTGGCAAGTGTGAGGTCTTGAGTTTTATGCCAGGTACTCCCCTCAAAAAGTGAGCCCCAGGAATATAAAATATTAGGAATGTTTGATGAAAAATTAAGCATATGTATGCATAATACGATAACGTGTGCAAATGTCACCCTGTCTGACTCAGCAGAAGAGAGCCTGACTGTATATAGATTGGACAAATATGGGCAGCACAGTGTAATCAAATTTCTCAAACTGGATGTGCGGGAAACTGCCAGCTTCTGTTCTGAGACTCTAGACCACTCTACTCACTCCTAATTCTTTTCCTTTATGACTCGCAGTAGAATTGCGTTTCCTTCCAGTGACACTGGAATAATGCATGCTGTGAACCAAATTGAGACCTGAAAAGATAACAACCCTCAAGAAATGCACACAAAAAAATTTGAGACAGTGGACACTATGTACCTAGTATTATGTACCTATATATTACATATGCTTCCTATGTATGATATATATATATATATATATATATATATACACACACACACATATATATATTCTGCACATCTAAACTCTGTATGCACATTCTATTATATATATGTATATATACATATATATTAAATATATATGAGAGAAGGAAAGGAAGGGACAGGGAGAGAAAAATGCGGCAGCAAATGGACAGAGACAGCCGCTCAGCTGCAGAAGCAGGTGCTGAACTCTGACATAGGTGCCTCAGGCTGAGTGCTGACCCTCAGCAGCATCCATCTGACAATTTGGCAATAGAATTCCTTGGACAGGGGACAGGGAAGTGGTACAGTAGAATAAGTGCTTGCCTGACAAGTGCAAGGGCCTGAGTTCAATCCCCAGTTCTGCAAAAAAAAAAGTAATAATAATAATAATAATAATAATAAATAAAATAAAATAAAAAATGGATATGTGTATAGGTAAGAGAATTTTACCTCCAGAAAATTACCTGTGCATTCCAGTTCCACTCTCTAAATCTGAGGTAAATAGATAGAGACAGAAATGAGAGAAATGTGTGGCTTTAGTGTTGTTCCTACCTCTCTTCCTAGGACTCTGTAAGATACCACCATCACAGAAATTGATGAATGAATTTAACAAGAAGGAACAGCTCATTCAAAGGTACAGAATATAGCTTACTACAAGAAAAACTGTCTCATCAATTCTGTTACCAAAGAGAAATAAGGATTCCCGCCTAAAAGTTATGCCTGGAGAAGCGATATGGAAAGTAGAAATAACTGGATTGAATCTATTTTTGTCCTAATTCTGCTACCAGTTAGAGAGGTGGCCTTAGGCACATTGTAGGAGGCCCCAGACCTCCAGATGACAAACCTGCCTTTACGTGGCCCCAGAAGTCCATTCTACTCTCCACTTCTTAGGCTGCTCTTTGTATTTCTTAGCATCTCATCTTCCTCACTCCTAAAACCTGAGGAAAGGGCTGACCTGATAGCTCAGCGGACTAAAACGCCTGTTTAGGAAGAGTACAGCAGCCAGGTTTGATCCATGGCCTGCAGTGCCAGCCCCACCCCGGGGACACACTGAACTGCGATTGAGACTGGGCATGGTGGCTGTGCCTGTAATCCCAGCTCTTGGGATGCTGAAGACAGGAGAATCACTACATGTCCAATCTACGTAATGAGACCCTGTAGGCCCTATAAGCCCTGTACTAAATACATTTTTTTAAAAATGAGATCTAGGGCTGGTGAGATGGCTTAGTGGTCTCAAGCACCTACTTAGAACAAGCTAAGCAAAGCACGGGGACCGCGGTTCAACCCCCCAGCACCACATGCCAGCCAGCCCCGCCCCCTGGTGGGCTGAACTGGCCACACACAAAATAAATAAATTAATTAATTAAAAAATTTTTTAAAATGAGATCTAATCTTCATGCAATTTTTTTATTCCCCAAGATTACATGATGTCTCTCCCCTGGTGCTTTATATTAAGGATTGTTGTGGCTATGGCAAGCCTTTGTGTTTTAATAGGAATTTTAGGATTTTCCTAGCACTGTGAAGTACAGCGCTGAAATTTGGATGGCAATCACACTGAATATATAGACTGTCCCTGGTAATATGACCATTTTGACAAATGAATTCTGCCAATCCATGAACATGGTGGCTCCATCTTCTGTTATTTTCTTCCACTGTTTCTTTAGTGTTTTGTAATTTTCATTGTAAAGTTATTTCTTTTTATGTTGATTCCTAAGTATTTTATACTGTTGAAGGTATTGTGAAGAGTACTGTTTTGTTTTTAATTTCATTCTCAGCTAGTCTATTATTGGTGTATTGAAGTTACTGATTTAAAAAAAAAAAAAACATTTATTTATTTAGTGTGGTGGGGGGGGCAGCTCAGCCCACCAGGGGGCGCAGCTGGCTGGCATGTGGTGCTGGGGGATTGAACCGCGGTCCCTGTGCTCTGCCAAGTTTGTTCCAAGTAGGTGCTTTAGACCACTGAGCCATCACGCCAGCCCAAAGTTACTGATTTTTAATGTTGATTCTGTATCCTGTTATTCCTGTTTACTTCACAAATGGCATTGCAACATCATGAAAGTTTACTCACAACAGATACACATGTGACTGATGGTTTCACACAAACTACGCTTGTGATCTGTGTCAAGTTTAATCACAGTGAACTAAGAGTGGGCTCTCAGCACACACTTAGCCCCAGTTTCACATCGCAGGTGTCCACAGGTGCGGTGCTCTCTGACTCCGCTCACCCATCAAGCCTCTGTATTTGGGCTGACCAGATTTAATAGTCACCTCAAATTTGAAAACTTGAAAGTTTCTCTTCCACCTGCCTCCTTTTACCACTCCCATTCACAAATGAATCATTCCCACATATGCCCTCTTTCTTCTTTCCAACACAAAAACACAGTCCCAAACACAGATGGATTGTGAAAATGAAGAAATAAAATGATGGGAAAGAGTGGACCTTATAACTTGAGGCACACGGGGCAGGAGGTGGTTGGTAATAATAGTCATCTGTTTCCTTTCCTCATAGGGGTGTGATTAAAGACACCAGTGAAGACTACCTCAACTACATCTGCTACATGGATGAGCTGGCTGCATGCATAGGCGCAAAGCCCAACATCCCGTTTCTGTTCCTCAAGGATCCCAGACTAGCCTGGGAAGTGTTCTTTGGACCATGTACCCCTTACCAGTACCGCCTAGTGGGCCCTGGAAAATGGGATGGAGCCAGAAGCGCCATCCTGACCCAGTGGGACAGGACTATGAAACCTTTAAAAACTCGAGTTGTTGCTGATTCCTCCCAGCCCGCCTCCCTGTCACATTCTTTTAAAGTTTGGGGGGCATCTATCCTAGTTGCCTCTCTTCTACTTATCTGTAAATCTTCACTTTTTAAATTCATGAGATAAAATGAATGTTAGAATTTCACTTTCCTCAGTGCTATTATTTGAATGTTCCCAGAATTCCTGTGTTGGCAATTAGTGTCCAGTATAGCAGGGCTAGAAGATAGAGACTAAGAGTAGAGTGTAGGGAAGTTTGGGGTCATGGTGACTCCACACTGAGGGACAGATAAACTGGATTTCTGCTCGTGAGAGCAGGTCGCTATAAAGTGAGGCTGTCCCTTGTCTTCCTTTGCAGGTACCGGCTTGCCCTTCCATCTCTCTACCACACAGTCACACGGAATGAATCTCTCTCCAGCAGCTGCCTCCAGGCCCTTGGACTTCTCAACATCCAGAACCATGATCAAAATCAGTTCATTTTCTCTGAAATGTCCCATCCTAGGTATTCTGTTACAGCAACAGAAAAATAGACTGAAACACCCAGTAGTGTTTGATGAGGATAAATCTGCTTGGTTACAAGGGTTGCTTCAAGTTATAGTAATTCTATCTGCAAATATCTGTGCACACTTCCTCTTCTTTCCACCACAACATTTATAAACCAAGCTCTGGCTCAGTCTTTTTTTTATCTTTCATTTATTTGACACAGTGTCTCCCTATACAGCTTGGACTGGTAGTGATCCTCCTTCTCAGCCTCCCCAGTGCTGGGGTTACAGGCTTGTGCCACCACACCTGGTTTCAGGGTCCAGCTCAATGCATGGCCGGCCCTGCATGTGTTCCTGGGGATCGAACCCAGGTCCATGAGCTTGCCAGGCAGGCACTTATCCCACTGAGCTATCTTCCCCAGGACCAGCTCCAGTCATTTTTCTCAAAATTATTGAATCATCTTCTTTGGTCACAGCATTTTCTTGTATCCCTTTCCAATAGATAGCATACCCTGCTACCTAAGAGTTTTTCTCAAATAAAAATGTCATCAGTGTTTCATCATGGTCAGGCACTCAAACCAGGTAGTTTGCAGAAATTTTATTACAATTTATTTGAAAAAAGCAAACACTAAAGAGAAAGAACCATACAGAGAGGGCCACCCAACAAGAGCAATCACTTTCGGAAGAATCATAAAGCCTGCACATGATGACTCCAAACTTAGAAATCTGGCGAGCAAACGGTCTATCTTCACTCTCTTCCCTCCCTCCATCCCCTAACGGTGCTTCTCTGTGGCCAAATCCAGTCAGAAGTAGGACACAGGTTGCCAGTTGAGGTCTGTGGAGATCCCCCTCCCATGGTTGTCTTGTTCTGGGCAACCACCCTGGAAAAACAGAGCTGATCGTCCCTGGATCATGGCCACGCTTCGTGTATTCCTGAGCTGTTGCTCTTTTCTTATTGTGGTGTCACTCCATGCTGCATCTGTCTCTTAATAAGTGGGAATTCATAAAAGGAACTATATAATTTTCATTCAAAATATTGCCTGATACAAAGCATTGATAAACAAATGCAATTATGTGATGAGTAAACAGTGCCTTCACTGGCTGACACTGCTTGTCTGGCCTGTGCTACCCACCTTCTTTTCTTCTACTAATATAAAAAATTACCTTGCTTTACTTTAGCCTTAAAAATGAACATGGAGGGCCGGCCAAATAGCTCAGCAGATTAAAGCTCCTGCAAGCAGGTGCAGGGGTCGGTGTTCGATCCCTAGGCCTGCAGTGCCGGCCCTGCCCCCAGGGCGTGCTGAGATGGAACTTGAGACTGGGTGTGGTGTCACATGCCTGTAATCCCAGCTCTTGGGAGGCTGTAAACAGGCAGATCACTATGAGTCGATCTAATAGTGAGACCCTGAACACCCTGTAGACCTTTCCCTAAAATACAAAAAAGAAGGAAAGAAAGAAAGAAAGAAAGAAAGAAAGAAAGAAAGAAAGAAAGAAAAGAAAAGAAAAGAAAAGAAAAGAAAAGAAAAGAAAAGAAAAGAAGAAGAAGAAGAAGAAGAAGAAGAAGAAGAAGAAGAAGAAGAAGAAGAAAGAAGAAAGAAAGAAAGTGAACATGGAGATTCGACCTGGAGCCCAGGCCCAACATGTGAGTGGAACTTCCTCCATCAGACAGGCCCAGTTTAGAACCCTGGGTCAGAACTCTCTGCAGAGAGGCCACAGCATTGGCTCTTCATCCTGCCTCAACCTGACCCAGCTCACATTAAAGAGCAGCAAGTGTAGGTTACCAGGGAAACACGCATGCCCCCTTCAAAGACTATCACCAGCTCCTCAGCTAAACCAATATATATTGCTTCAGGCCAATTGAAAGGACAAAGAGAAGTCTTAGGCAGCTCTGTACATATCAATACAAGGAAATAGGGTAAGGCTCAGCCAAAATGAAGACAATCACCCTTCTTTCAAGGAGAGCTGCTTAGGTGGTCCTCCACACCTGGTCAGGGTGAATAATCTTCTTGACGATTTATACAATGGAGTATTATTCAGCTATAAAGAAAGATAAACTTGGGCCAGGGAGATAGCTCA
>NW_004524593.1:6021203-6042309 GCF_000260255.1 Octodon degus | reverse complement strand
AGGTCCTGCTTTACCTTGGTCTTAACCATCCAGCAGAAAAGTATAAAAACGAAATATAAGAAGTAAAGCCATGGTGTTATGTTGAGCTGCAGGGGACTCAGGTCAACAATTTCTGACACTGCCAGTCAAGTGGAAGACCCAATACTATTATGGGCTACTGGACTCTTTTAGAATATTTTGTTGAATTTATACACCTATAATATTCAAATAATGGAACTTAACAAAAAAAGGGGATACGGATGAATGTCCATTTTGTATCTCTGTATTCAAGGTAATTAGGATAGATATATGGTTACATTCTCTTAATGAATAGGGGGATTTGTTCTAATGGTGTTTGTAAATAGAATATCATGTTTGCATCTTGTACAGCAATTAACCACTAGGAAGAATGTATGCAATGTGTTAATTATTGAAACTATCCTACCAATTTGATTTGAAACTGTCCAATTGCTATTTGTTTATCAATAAAATTATGAAAAAAAAGAAAAGAAATCACTGAAGAGTGGTAAGAGCAGACCTGGGACAAAGCAAGGACTTTTTAAATTCATCTTCTACCATTGATTCAGAATAAAACTTTAGACTATTAAAAAAAAAAAAGTCTGTAGAAGGTTTTGTTTTTGTTTTTGTTTTTGTTTTTGTTTTTGTTTTTCTCCGAATGCCTTCAGGGCAGGTTTGGCTGGCTTGAGTTGTGGAGATGCAACCACAGCAACCTGAGCCTGACTGCTTTGTTGAAGCTGCCACTTAAAGAACTGAGCTAAGGGACAGGCCCCCAAAAAGTCTGCAACATATGTATTATTGTATGTTGCCCTGTTTCTTTGTTTCTGATTTTTGTTCTTGCTTTGCTTTTACTTTTCAAAAAAAAAAAAATTAAATTAAAAAAGAAAGAAACTACTCAGAGTCTGGGCAAGGTGGTGCATGCCTGTAATCCCAGCACTGGGGAGGCTGAAAACAGGAGGATCGCTAGGAGTCCAAGCTGAATAATGAGACCCTGTACCAAATACATAAACTTAAAAAAGAAAGAAAGAAAGAAAAGAAGGAAGAAAGATGGAGCTCAGAAAATGTCCCTAGACACAAAATGTCAGATCCTCTGCTATATTTGCGTCTATGCCTTATTGGAGAGAATAAAAGTGCTGGCTGCTCCACTGCATTGTACTACTGCCGCCTCCAAAACCATTCTTTCTGTGCCCTAGGTGACCATCTAAGAATAACTTGTCTCCTTCTCAAACTCAGTTTACTAGCACCCCCTGCTGACCCAATCTAAAGGATGACTCTACAAATTCCTTGCAAATCCTGAACTTTAAAATCACACTTTTGGATTAGAAGACCGCAGACCTAGAAAAACATACACACCTAAACTACATCCTCCTTTTCAACAGCTGCTGAGAGGATGCAAGAGATTAAGAGAAAGGCCACAGAGATTGAATACGCATTTCTCCAGAGGTGATGTATGCCCCCCCCCCCCAGGCAGCAGCACGCATCATCACCCATCCTGGCAGCTGTGCTCACAGCCAAATGCAATCAAGAGCAAGGCTGCCTCACCTCCCACCTGCTAAGATAGCTATTACCAATAAGGAATACAAAGGTAACAGTACTGGCCAGTACACAGGAAAAATGAAACTGTGGTGGGAATGTAAAATGATAAAACCAACATGAGAAACAGTACAGTCCTCACAAAATTTCAAATACTACTACCATATGATCCAGCGCCCCTCTTCTGAGTATATATGCAAAAGAATTTAAATCAGAGTCTCCAAGACATATATCAATTCCCATATTATTTGCAGCATTATTCCCAATAGCCAGGACAAGGACTCACCCTAAATGCCTGTCAATAAACAAATGGATAAAGAAAAGGCAACATTAGCATACAGCAGAATGTTGTTCAGTCTTTTTAAAAGAAGGAAATCATGCTGTTCTCAGGCACTTGGGTAAACCTGTGCAACATTATGCTACATGAAATAAACCAGTCCCAGAAGAACAAAAGTGGGAGTTGCCAGAGGCTGGGTAGTGGGAAGTTTTCTTTTTCTCTTTTTTTTTTTCTTTCTTTTGTTTTGTGAGACTATGTCTTGCTATGCAGTTCAGGCTGACCTTAAACTCACTAGGTAGCACAGGCTGGCCTGGAACTCACAACAATCCTCCCGCTTCAACTCCCCAAGTGCTGGGATTATAGGCATGCACCATCACACCCAGTGAATGGGTGTAAACTTTCAATTTTGCAAATAAAAAAGATCAAAGGATTGTTTGTACAATGTGCTAACCATAGTTAATAATGCTGTGTTGTGTGCTTAAAAACTTAAGACAGTAGATCTCATGTTGTGTTTTCTTACACATACACACATGCACATGTGCACACACAAATATAATGAGGATGCATTTGGAGGGCACGCCTACTCCCTTCATCGTGGTGATAATTTCACTGTGTATCTACATATCAAATTGTATATAGTAGATTTGGGCAGTTTTTTGTATCACAACTATACTTCAATAAAGCTACTTTAAAAAAAAATAATGCAGGGCTGGGGACATAGTGTAGTGGTCTAAACGCCTACCTGGCAACACAAGGACCCAGGTTCTATCCCTGGTACTGAATGCCAGCCCAGAAACCAGAGGCATGCCATGCAGGCCACTAAAATGGGGTGTGATGACACATACCTGTCATCCTAGTGCTGGGAAGGATGATAAAGGAGGAGCATTATGAATCCAACCCGCATAGCAAGACCCTGTACCAAATAAAAAAATGATTTCTTTCTTTTTTTTTTTTTTTTGCTCCGAATGCCTTCAGTGCAGGTTTGACTGGCTTGAGTTGTGGGGATTGAAACACAGCAACCTGAGCCTGACTGCTTTGTTGAAGCAGCCACTTAAAGAGCTGAGCTAAGGGGCAGACCGCCCCCCCAAAAAAAAATGATTTCTTTAAAATAAAAAATCAAGTTGTGTACTGGCAAAGATTTAACACCTGGTTCAGAGAAGGGGGGAGGTGAAGCCAATTGTACTGCTAGTCAATTTCCATTTTTTAAACATTCCCCCCAAGCAGCAGGGAGGGCAACGCATTATACCTGTAGTTCTGGCACTCTGAAAAGTGGCGGCAGGAGGGCCCCAAGTTTGAGCCCAAACTGATCATCTTAGTGAGACCTGTCTCCAGACTGAGATGCGGCTTAGTGTGAAGGCTTGGGCCCGCTCTCCAGCACCACCGTCACCCCCCTCAGGCCATTGGCCACTCCCAATGTCTATGGTACTAGTGAACCTAGGAGAGATGCTCCCAGTATCTCTATACAAGCCAGCACCACCACACCATCACGAAGTTTTTGAGCCCATTGGGGAAATTTGACAGTGGAGTTTGTATGGGATTATACTATTAAATTGTATAGATTTTCTCACATGTCGTAGCGCCACTGTGACTGTGCGAGTGCATGCCTTTTCTTGTGTGATATATGCTGAAATCAGGATGGCACCCTGGGGGTTGCAGCTTACTCTACATGTTTGGCAAAAGGAAATGTGCAGGAACAGAGAAAGAGAAAAAGAGAAGGTGCCAGGAGCTTCCTAGATGGTAATTCATATTACTCCAGTCCTGAGAATATGAGGGAGGGATACATCAGTATTCACTGATGAAAACTGTCCCTAACAGTCCCTAAATATCTTCTGTAGCCAAGATATTTTTTCGAAAGAAAGACAGTATTTCATTACCAACAGCAGATTTCGTGCTAAAACTGGATTAGCAAATTCTAATGTAAGAGTCTGAAATACTGGGCTCAAGCTCTCTAACTGCAGCATTTATCTGACTGAAGAGGCCGAGCTGTGCGTTCTGGTCAGATCCGGGCCATTTTCTTCCTTTCTATCAGAAACCGTTCAATGAACCATGTTGGAAAATGCTGCTAAACGTAAAACCTGAGATGGCCTGCTATGTTAGCGTCGAAGGATTTAGTGGAAAAAAATTAAAAAAATATTAATACTTAATATTATTTTACCATCGTTGCTCCTTTCTGTGCCCCAGGTGAATACCTAAGAATAATTTCATGCTTGCTAAAACACAATATACCACCTCCCTCTGCCCACCCAATCTGAAGGATGATACTGCTTTTATTCCTTATAAATCCAGAATACTAAAGTCACACTTTTGGAAGAGAAAACCTCAGACAGGTCACCCGCAGCCTTTTCTCTTGTGGACAGCTCCTGCGACCATTCAGAGGCTAAGGCACAGGAGTTTGAAGCTTCCAGAAGCAGCCTGCCTCCCCGGGAGGCCTGCGCTTCGGCGCCCTCTCCCGGCCACAATGACAAAAGCATGCCTCATCACGTGTCTCCCTTCCACTTTGGGCCTTCGCCCTAACTCTGACGTTTAGGAGGGTGGGGAGAGAGCAGGAGTCACTTCTTCCCAATCAGGAAGCTGTGCTCTGGCTGATCCAGCAGCCCTGCCTGCAGACCCCGGAAGTATCAACATCTGCTTCAGACGCAACTATTTTTCCCCAGAGAGAATACGTCTGTCACCTGTGTGCCAGGAGGAGCCAGTGGTGCTGCTTCGAAAGCGAAAGCACCTTGACCGAATCAGTGTGCTGTTTATTTTTCTTTCAAACCAAGGAATTTAGATTTCAAACTTTTGCGTTTGTTTGTTTAAAGGCAAGCAGTATCTTTGGATTTTTGGTTTTGAGAAGTAAGTGTGGGTGTCTGCTCTCTGCTGACAAGGTGAGTGTTCTGGTCTTTTATAAAGTTGAAATGTTTCCGGAAAATGCTTTTGCAGACTCGAAAGGCTCCCTCTCCCTGGACTGGGAATTGCTTAAAGAGGACCGTGATTGTCTTCTGGATCCTCTCGATTGGGTAAAACCAACAGCGTCAAGCAAAGAATTGGGAAGCAAAGGGAAATTATGAAGGAATAAAGTTACCTTCATCTGCAAGAAGGTCAGTGAGAATGACAGAATCACAGTCATTCATGACTGCATTCACTCCTGACTTCATCTCATGAATGAAATAATACCAGGCACTGGGAGAGCCAAAATACTCCACAGAGTGCACGATAGGAAATACTGTGACAATATAAAAGCATTAGTGGGTTTGTGATAAGAAACATTAGCTGACTAACTTCCAAACCCAAATCATAACTGATTACAGTCTATGATTTGCAAGTCATCAATGTCTTTCTGGGTCTCCAAACTGATTGCAAGTTAGTTAGCTAAGGGGGTGAGGGGGAGGCAAGCACTTATTCCACTAAGCTATCTCCCCAGGCTCTCAAAGAGCTTGAACCCACCTCGCCTGTTCCCAGCTCTTCACAACTGTAGTCTTCCCTCCCACCTTTGAATTCATGATTTCATTTTATGTTTTGGCATCAATTAATTGCTACTCAGATCCAAGAAAAACCTTTTCGAGCTAAAAAGGAAAGAAACAGAAATTTTAACTCTCTATTTAATGGAAAAAGTAGCATAGAGAAATGAAGAAAATTTCCCTTCTGCACAGGGGTTTATAGAAGCAGAACAGGGGACTCAGAACTCTCCACTTCCGGTTGGCTCACAACCTGTCCTTGCTGGTTTAAAGCGCATTTTAATATGGTTGTCCCCATTCAGAAATTCATGGGCTCTGAGTATAGATTAACTTTAAAACGTACAACTTCCCAGTTATGTCTACTGCCTGTATAATCTCTCATATTTAAAAACCAAGGTGTTTCTTCTCAGTCCTTTTTTATCCCAACAGCCCACTCCAGACAGAGCCAAAGGGAGTCTGCAAAGGTTTGTACCCAAGCATGCTGTGGTGTAGGTCTGAGTACCTGGGACCTCTGCTTGTCAGCCTCTGTCTGCACAGCAGTGTTCTTAAGGGATGTCACTGTTACCTTCATTTTCTTTCTCTCTTTTTTTTTTTTTTTTTAACTTCTAATGCATTATTACTTTTGGGGGCCCTGCCCCTTAGCTCAGTTCTTTAAGTGGCTGCTTCAACAAAGCAGTCAGGCTCAGGTTGCTGTGGTTCGATCCCCAAAATTCAAGCCAGTCAAACCTGCCCTGAAGGCATTCTGAGCCAGCCTGGGGGGGCGGGAATCCTTCTAACATTTTAAAGGGGGCCTGCCCCTTAGCTCAGTTCTTTTTTTTTTTTTTTTTTTTTTTTTTAGCTCAGTTCTTTAAGTCGCTGCTTCAACAAAGCAGTCAGGCTCAGGTTGCTGTGGTTTGATCCCCAGGACTCAAGCCAGCCAAAAAAAAAAAAACCTTTCTGCGTTATTACTTTTGTTCAGTAGCTGCATCTTGATCATCTGTTCCCTTAGGGGTAACCAACGCACATCTGTTGCATGAATTTGCTTCCTGCCAACCCATTCCTTTCACCACATGGCCCACCTTCCCAATGCACTTAACAACCATTCAGTTTGTGTTGTCACAAACATAAAGCCCGGCAGAGATCTCCCAATTAGAAACCTTCACTTAGTGGCCAGAACTTCAAGTAGAGTTTGAATCGGGGGAAGCTGTTTCTTTCAGATTAGAAACTGAGTGGACCTCCTGTTCCTCAGCTCAAGAAAACCCACAGGCTCCTGGCCTATGTTCCCAATGATATGATGTAATTTATCAGTATGTTTTGTCTTTTCTAGGGAGAAGGTAAAGAAAGAAGGGAACAACGACATAACTAGAGAATGAACTAAATAATAATACTTATAATAAATAAGTATTGTTTGATAGTTACTTTTATGTAAATAACACCAGCTAGTTTTATACGCCCACAATCCTTTAACATGGTTCTTCTCTCATATTCCGAATGACATGTCTAGACTTCCAGTACTTTTCTCAGGCTCATCACATGAGTCAGTAGCAGACACAAACTTCAAACCCAGTTTTGATGACACTAAAGCTCATTCTCTTTCCAGACTACCTGGCTCTCTAAAATAAAAGGACTCCCAGATAAACTAAAAGGCAGAGGTATAAACTTGGCAGTTGAAGATAGTACGACAATCTCAACCTCCTAAGTCACAAGGATGGCTGAGAATATAGATCAGTGGCATAAGTGCCTGCCTGGCAAGTGCAAGGTCCTGAATTTGATCCCCAGTACCATAAATAAATAAATAAATAAATAAATAAATAAATATCACTTGAAAATGCCTGACTCTCGGTGCAAGTCGCCAGCATGGTAGACTCCAAGGAAGTCTGAGGGCTCAGAAGACCTTCCTGCCCTCAATAGTCAGTGACTTTATTTGCTCCTGCCCCTGGAGCTTCTTTTTTTTTTTTTCCTGGTGGAACCGGGGATTGAACTCAGGTCCTTGCGCTTGCCGGGGAAGCCCTTATTCCACTGAGCCATCTCCCCAGCCCCCCCTCCCCAACTTCTTATCTGATTCCAAGGAAAGCTGTCAAGTCACAGGGACAGATTTCCAAATGCGCAGTGGCAAACCTGAGCAAAGGTGAAGGAAGAGGCTTAGTGACAAGTGACAGGACACCCACAAATCTCAGGCGAGGCTTAGTGACAGGAAGCCCACCAAATCTCAGGCTCTTGAACTAACAGCACAGTCATATCCTGGTGCCAGAGCCCAAATCCCTCCTTCAAGGCAGACTCTTCCTCTCCTTAGTCTTTGGTTATGATAAAGGATGATGCTATTTTTCCCACTTGCTGGTGCAAGAAACTCAATATGTATTTACTCTCTTGATTCCCTGAGGTAAATACCATGCTAAGTGACACATCACTATAGAAACCATGTGGGAGTTACACAGCTACATCTCTCCTCAAAAAAAAGAAAGAAAAAATTATATCTTCAAACCCAAAGTCAAATGATTTAGATATATTTTATGACACAAATACTTTGAGGCTGATTATTGTTTGTATATTTTCCAAATTGGGCAAGACTCTGGAGAAAACAACACTTACAACTAAATGCCCTTGGCATCTCCAAAGGCTCAACATGACGGAAACTTGATTTACTGAAATTACATGAGTATTCCTCCTGATCAGACAAATACTATACAGAGATTTGGGGAAGGATAAAGTTGGAAAAAACCCAGAACCTGACTCTGAGTGCCCCTGACACATACTGACAAGTGTAGGCGTCAGCCTTTCTGCTTGAACTCTCTTAACTCCGGCATGTCCACATGACTTTCCTTGGGGACTCTGTTCTGGTCAGTCAGCCTTTGGCCTGGACAAAGGTAAGAACCCCAGCCCTGCATGACATTAGTGTCCTCACTGCACTGCTGGACATGGGCAAGCTTAGTTATTATTTTGGGCCATGGAGGTGTTGGATAAAAGCTAAACTTTTTATTGACTACAATTCCTAGAATTCAGAGAGACAAGTTGATAGCACAAGAGCCCATTGATCCTGAGGGCATCTAGCCCCAGAAGCTTCAGCTACTGGCCAGAGTGGATGATAATAATAATTGCTACCTTTAATTGAAACTCACTACGTAGCAAACATACTTCTAAAATCCCTCCAATGTACGTGAGTCATTTAGTCTTCAAAACTAATCCTTAAAAGTATATAATTATCATGGTCCTTCTTCCTATTATCATTATTATCCCCATTTTACTGGAGAGGAAAACAAGGCACACAGAAGATAAAAAATTAGTCCCCTATTGCACAGCTTATTGATCATGAATAGGTCATGAAGCTACACTTAAACCAAAACAGTGTGCTCTGAGAACCTGCATTTTTAGGGAAAATGTGACTCAGCCTCCCCTCCAAGGTGGAAGGAAAGGATTTCTAGCCCTGCCTAAGTCCACTCCTGTGGCCAGGCTCTGTCCCAACCTTGTGATGTAAAGCAGTGCTGCTTGTCCTTTTCTCACAGAGCATCCCATGGCCAAGAGAGTCGCAGTGATTGGAGCTGGGGTGAGCGGCCTGTCCTCCATCAAATGCTGCTTGGATGAGGAGCTGGAGCCCACCTGCTTTGAGAGAAGCGATAACTTCGGGGGACTCTGGAAGTTTTCAGTGCGTGCCTTACCTGTACCCATCCCCATCTGTCATGATCTGGCCAGTCGCTCTGTTTCTGCTCAATTGGGTGGCTTCAGCCTGCCTCGGTGGCCAAGTCAGGGAGGGGCCCACAGCAGCCAAAGGAACGTGTGCATGGTGCAGTGGTGCGTGGCACTGCGGTGTGCATGTCACTGTGCAGCTGCAGCCTGAAAAGTGGGGAGTCACCAGAACAGGCAGACCTGGTCAGGAGTCTGAGAAGATAAAAGAAGGAGTTAAGCCTGACAGGCAAACACAGGAAGTTTATGGCAATTTCTGGACCATGGACATAGTTAAAGTAACAGAGTGCTACATCAGTAGAGCTGAACAGCATGGTGAATATGGAGTACATTACACTGAGGGAGAATGTATATTGGCATCGGGGAGAGGAGGTCCAGCCCCAAACTTTTGTTTAGGTCTTCAGAAAGACAACTAGCAATGATGCAGGACCCCAGACTTAAGTCTGGTAGGTGGGGAAGAGTTTTCACAATATCAGAATAGAAAAACTCAGGAACTGAGCAGTTCTTCTTCAAAGGAGAATATAAAGTAGATAGGAACGGTCCTGGTTGGGCCAGCCGTTGGTGCCCTGAGTATCAGCGAAGAGACCAGGAAGCGGTGCAGTACCACCTGCCTCCGGCCAGGACTGGTCCTCGGCCAGGACTGGTCAAGGCAGCAAGGAACGTCGGGAACGAAGGGTCCTGCCCCGGTGAGGGGATAAGAAGGTGTCAGGTGAGGGAATCCAGGCAGAAAGAGCACCAAGAGCTTCAGGGGGACGGAAGAGCAGCACCCATTCAGCCTGTGTGAATGCGGAAAGCTCCTGTGAGAAAGATCGCGCTTGCTGAATCTCGGAATGATGGCGAAGAGAATACAGTAAGCTGAAGTACACAGACAGGAGTAGCAGTACCCAAGGGCCAGAGCGCCCTCGAAGGAAGATAAAACTTTTTTTCTCATTTCCTGTGAGCTTCATGAAGTAACTAAAACTCAGTGTGCTAATAAACATTGAATCTAGTTTATGTAGCTTCCGCTATGCTTTAAACTGCAGTTGGTTTAATTCGTTTCTCCTATTCTAAAAGTTTTCTGAATTTTAGAAAATAATATTGAACTAAACAAAATGAAAAATACAAATTATAGAAATAATACCCACAGCTTAGTACTATTCAAATGAGGGTGTAATTTCTTCCAGTCACATAGACTCTATACACGATGGTAATATTAATTTGCATTCATTGAGCGTGTACATATCTTTTCTCCTGATGAGACACAGTGGTACATAAGACATAGGAACCCAAACCTCTTTCTAGTGTAGTGGAAAAAGAAAGAACAAAGAGATCATTGCAGTTAAATATCATCAGTTTTGTGAAGGAAGACCAGAGTGCATTGAGCCACAACAATAGCCTAATGCAGGTCTCCTAGGTAACGAAAAAGTTCTTGAGGAAGCTGAGAGCTAAGGAAAAGACTTGGAGGAGATTAGTTTCAGCCACAAGAAATTCACTGAAGCCTTGGATGTATACATTTTTGTTGTGTTTTCTTTTGAGCAGTGGAGATCAAAACCATACAATAGTTCAAAGACCGTAGGAGAAAAGAGGTAACCAGTGGACGATGCTTCTTTCCTAAACCCTGGGATAGGATGGGGAGGAACAGGCCCAAGAGAGGATGTAGATTAGAGAGGGATTTGTTTGTCCTTAAAATTAGTCTTCAGGGGGCTGGTGAGATGGCTCAGTGGTCTAAAGCACCTACTTAGAACAAGCTTAGCAAAGCACAGGGACCACGGTTCAATCCCCCAGCACCACATGCCAGCCAGCCCCGCCCCCTGGTGGGCTGAGCTGGCCACACACATACACACACACAAATAAATAAAATTTTTTTAAAAATTAATCTTCAGTATTTTAAGGAATTGTGGAAAGGAGCCCACATGGGGGAGGGGTATGGGTTGGAAATATACATAGATAATAATCACAAAAATCAGCAAAAAGTTGCCCGAGAGGATACAAAGAGGATGACATCAAGAGCATGAGGGATAAAGTGGGCATGGAAAAGAGGAAAGAAAAGGGTCTTAGACCCTGCGTTCATAAAATCAGTTAAGGGTAATATAGTCTTCAGGATACCTATTAAATTTCATTAGCTTTTCCAGGGTTTGGGGAAGATTATTTAATTACTCCAATCTCTCTAGTGAGTTCCTTTCCTTATACCAAGAGGACCTAATATTGAATTTTCTGGAAGTCTGTAAAATGACAAGAAAAACTCTGCCCCAAAACCTCCCAGAGCTGTCAGGAGTCCCTAAGTCCTGCTCCACCCTGTCACTACCTCTCCTCTCACCACAGGAAGATTCCAAGGATGGAATGACCAGGGTCTACAGATCATTAGTGACCAATGTCTGCAAGGAAATGTCATGCTATAGTGACTTTCCCTTCCGAGAAGATTATCCCAATTTCATGAGCCATGGGAAATTTTGGGACTATCTCCAAGAATTTGCTGAGCACTTTGGTCTCCTCAAATACATTCATTTTAAGGTAAGATACTTCATATTATGGAAGGTTACTTATTGGGGCCTGAGCTACTCAGCAACCCAATGGAAACAGGAGTTTAAGGTAAATTTTTCTTAATTTTTATTGCCACATGAATAATAAAGTCTCATTACTCCTACTACTTATGTTTGACTCATAAATCATTAACGTAGTGAATTTCCAGATTCCTTTTCTACATACTAAACTATCATTGAGAGCAAAATTATTTTTCTTGGAGGAAAGAAAACATAATTTTGGGGGCTGGTGAGCTGGCTCAGTGGTCTAAAGCACCTACTTAGAACAAGCTAAACTAAGCAAAGCACTGGGTCCATGGTTCAATCCCCCAGCACCACATGCCAGCCCACCCCGCCCCCTGGTGGGCGGAGCTGGCCACACACACACCACACACACACACACACACACATAAAAAAAAAAGAAAACATAATTTTGTTTATGAAACCCATTGATAGTGACTGTAATCCCAGCACTTGGAAAGCTAAGGCAGGAGAATCTTTGCAAATTCGAGGCCAGCCTAGGCTATAAAGTGAGTTCAAGGTCAACCTGAACTGCATAGTAAGATCCTGTCTCAAAAAGAAATTAAAAAAAGAAAAGAAAAGAACAAAACCCACTGGGAAAAAGTGACTAGAAGTGCGAGTCACAGAAATTGTAATAAGGGGGCATTACAACTGATTTCCTTCTCACCAAGAATAAAAATTGATTCCATTAAAATGATTCAGGTATCATAGGTTCTAATCTGTATATTCCTATCTTTGAGAGTTTGCACAAGTTTATTAATTTTTATGGAGAATAGGAAAGCTTATTTATGGACCTCCTATTGTAGGACTTGGTGTACTTTAAAAAACAGGCAAGTACTGTATCAGTCATTATGTGAGGTTCAAAGGTTTTGGTATAAAGCAAGTGTTTGTCCTTTACTTGTAGACTACTGTGTGCAGTGTAACAAAGTGTCCAGACTTCTCTGAAACTGGGCAGTGGAATGTTGTCACAGAGACAGAGGGCAAGCACACCAGTGCTGTCTTTGATGCTGTCATGATTTGCACTGGACATTTCCTGAGTCCCCACTTACCTTTGGAGTCCTTCCCAGGTGAGTCATTCCTGCTGGAGACCTTGCCCACCCTATTGGGAGATTCTGGAAGAAAATGTACTAATTTGCAATTGGAAACTTCCCCATCATTGTATACAACTTCATGTTTACTCTCAGGAATGCCACCTGCAAATTTACATTGAATGGTACAAAGTACTACATAGATTCCAGATCGTACTATTTATTTGTACTAATGTTTTTGCTGAAGCTTAACTTGCATGTCTAATTCAAGTTTACTGATTAAAGAAGGCTCCAAACTATCACATCTGTAATAGGTAAAAGTAAAACCCAGGTTTTGAATTTGGAGACTGAATGGAGAGTCAGATGAATCCAGAGTGACCAGTAATTCAAGGATGTGAAGGAAGAGAGAGTATAAGGGAGCTCTACACGGGGGTTTTTGTTTCTTTTTTCTGCAAAGCTTTATTCCAGAGGGGCTCAGTCCTTTTGGCAGCTGCCTTCCTCATGGAAGGAAACGCTTCCTCTTGGTGCAGATGTGTGTCTCCACCCTTTTCTTTTCTTTTCTTTTCTTTTTTTTTTTTTTTTTTTTTTTTGCAGAACCGGGGATTGAACTCAGGCCCTTGCACTTGCCAGGCAAGTGCTTATTCTACTGAGCTATCACCCCAGCCCCACTCACCCTTTTCTTGATGAACTTGAGTGTGCGCTTGTCCTTGGAGACCTTGAGCAGCTCCATGGCATGCCACACATAGGGGGCAAAGCCGCACACCTCCCAGATCATGTCCTGCACAAACTTGGTGATTTTGGTGAGGCATCTGCAACAGCAGCTGTGCCTCAGTTTGCTCACATTCTTAGTCATTTTGTGGCCCTTGTTGAGGCCCATGGCCATGGGATAGTGGAGGGCCATGGCTACTGTTCTTCGATGGTTGCTGTGGTGGAAGTTAAACAGGGTTTTAAAAGGGAGTAACCCAAGTTATACTTGTGAAGGAACATATTTTCAAAATAGCTACCACAATAATAACCCATCACTCCTCTTAGATGAGTGCTATCCATAAAATGAGTTTTAGAAATTCTCTTCTAAAAATACTTTTGACTTCAACAGCATATTCTTAACATGACTGGCAAATCTTCCTATTTTGAGGTCAAAACTGATTACTTGGAAAGATGAAATTTACTCAAATTGAACTTTGCAGAAAATAGAATTAGTCAAATGAAAATTATTGGGCTGTAGTAAAACTACTCTTCTGCCTCTTACTTATGGCTGTAAAGGCAAATAAGTAAGTGAAATTTTGAAATTGTTTTGAGTGATAGAAGGAACTTATAAGGAAGGAAGACTGTCAAAAATAAAACTTTCAAAAAAAAAGGAAATTTTCAGACTTTTGCAAGAAAAATCAAACAAATCTTTAAATTAATCATAAATATATAGAATATCATGTTCCAAAATATTTATAAGAATCAAATGAAGAGAGCTGGAGAGATAGCTCAGTAGAATAAGCGCTTCCCAGGCAAGCGCAAGGGCCTGAGTTCAATCCCCAGTTCTGCCAAAAAAAAAAGAATCAAATGAAGGGGTCAGAGAGATAGCTCAGTAGAATAAGTGCTTGCCTTGCAAGCATGAGGACCTGAGTTCAATTACTGGTTCCAAAAAAAAAAAAAAAAGAATCAAATGAAGATTCCATCTTTTTTTTTTTTTTCAGAACCGGGGATTGAACTCAGACCCTTGCACTTGCTGAGGAAGCACTTATTCTACTGAGCCATCTACCCGGCCCCTTCCATCCATAATTTTGCAAGAAGCAGTATTATAAGTGATGGTAGAGCTTCAGGCTTGCTGCTGGCCTGGGGACTACAGGAACATATAACCACCTTCTGCAGTAATGTTTCTTTTTTGCGGGCCAGTCAAATAGCTCAGCAGATTAAAGCACCTGCTTAGGTAGACGCAGGGGCCAGGGGTTCAGTCTCCGGGGCTGCTGTGCCAGCCCTGTCCCCAGAGCATGCTGAGATGGCAATTGACACAGGGTGTGGTGGCACACCTGTAATCCCAGCACCTGGAAGGCTCTAAATAGAAGAATCACTATGAGTCTAGTCTAGGCAGTGAGACCCTGTAGACCCTGTCCTAAATACAAAAAAAAAGATTCTTCTTCTTTTTGGCCAGCTCAGCCCACCCTAGGGGCAGGGTGCCAGGACTGGCAAAGCATGTGGTGCTGGGGATCAAACCATAGTCCCTGTCCCTGTGCTTGCCTAAGGGACACTTAGGCAAGGCACTTTAGACAGCTGAGTTATCTCACTGGCCCCTGCAATAATGTTTCTATGGAGAAAATGTGCAGTGAGTCCCAAACTGACTATTGTCAGAGTGTCGTGGTCTGTCACATGCCATGCGGTACACATCGCTTTCAGTGTACATCATACTTTCTCTGTCCCCCATGACCATCATCTGGTCCACTGGACCCATGTATCTTACCCTGACACCCGTAGAAGAAGCTCTCTAGCCAACACAGCCACTATCCCTTTTGTACGCAGTTCCAACAGAAGCCTAATGGCAGTTTGCCGTAGAATCAAAAGGTAAAAGCGGTTTCCTTGAATCGACTTACACTTAGCTCTGTGTCCATGACTCAGTAAATACCACAGCACTTTAAAACTTCTTTTCACCAAATTGTCTAACATCCACGTCCCAGACATTTGAGCCTCACCATTTTGGATCCTCCAGGTCATATGAGACTAAGAAGCTGCTCTCCACACATGTTCTTTGCAAACTCGGCCTAGCTGGCCTTCTATCACTATTCCACGATGACCTAATACTGAGCTTTTAGGAAATCACAGCAGGCAAAGTATATACTGCTGATGCATTTTTTTTTTTATTCCTATGTAAAGTGTTCTTGGCAGCTATTATAAATAGGACTGCTTTCTTGATTTCTTTTTCAAACAGTTGCCATTGGTATAATCAGTACCAACGCTGTGGATGTTTGCTTGTTGATTTTCTGTCCTCAAGTTTGCTGAATTCATTTATTCTTAGTTTTGTTTTGTTTTCAGAATCTTTGGACTTTTCTACATATAAAAGTATGTTATGGACAAACAGTGACAGTTTGACTTCCTCCTGCCCCATGTTGGGTGTCTTTATTTCTTTCTCTTGCATATTTGCTCAGGCTAAGATTTCCAGAATGAATGTTAAATAAAGTGGTGAAAATAGAATCTGTGTCTTGTTTTCAGAATTTAGAGAGAAGCTCTCAGTTTTGTTCTCATTCCATATGATGAAAACTGTGGCCTTGTTATCTACATGCTTTATTATGTTAAATGCTGTTATATGCCTAATTTTTTCAGGGTTTTTAATAATGAAGCCATCTTGAATTTAATCAAATGCCTCTTCTATGTTTGATTAGGTGATTGTATGTGTGGATTTTATCCTTCATCCTATTGATATGTTATGTCGCCTTTATTGACTTGTGATGTTGAACCATCCTTGCATTATCTACCATGAATATCACTTGAGCCCAGCGAATAGTATTTTTAATGTGTTGTTGGATTCAGTTGGCTTATATTTTGTTGATGTTTCTTGCATCTGTATTCATCAAAGATTCTAGTTTGTAGCTTTTTCTTACTGTTGTGTCATAATCTGGTTTTAGTGTCAATTAATATTGACCTTATAGAATTTGTTTGAGAGAATTCTCTTCTCTTCATTTTTTTTAATAATTTAAGAATTGTTGGGTCAGGGATCTATGGCATTGGTACAGCACCTGCCTGACAAGTGCAGGGTAGGTCCTTAGTTCAAGTCCTGATTCCAAAAAGAAAAGAATTGGGCTGGCCAAATAGCTCAGCAGATTAAAACACCTGCAAGCAGGCACAGGGGCTAGGGGTTCAATCCCTGGGCCTGCTGTGCCGGCCCCCTCCCTGTCTCCCCCGGGCACACTGAGATGGCAATTGAGACTAGGTGTGGTGGTGCACGCCTGTAATCCCAGCATTTGGGAGGCTGTAAACAGGCAGATCACTAGAGTCCAATCTAGTAGTTAGACCCTGTAGAGCCTGTAGACCACGTAGACCCTTCCCTAAAATACAAAAAAATTATTAATTATTCTGTACATGTTTGGAAGAATTCAGCAGTGAAGCCATTGTATCTTGGGCTTTTCTTTGGTGACAGACTTTTTATTATTCTTGTAATTTTGTTTTGGTTTTGTTTTTTGCAGAACTGGGAATTGAACTCAGGCCCTTGCACTTTCCAGGGAAGTGCTTATTCTACTGAGCCATCTCCCCAGCGCTCAGACTTTTTATTATTATTTTTTTAAGCCTAGCTGTTTATTTTTTTATTTATTTTTTTTAATTTTATTTATTTGTGTGTGTGTGTGTGTGTGTGTGTGTGGCCAGCTCAGCCCACCAGGGGGCTGGGCTAGCTGGCATGTGGTGCTGGGGGATTGAACCGTGGTCCCCGTGCTTTAACTAAGCTTGTTTTAAGTAGGTGCTTTAGACCACTGAGCCATCTCACCAGCCCCAAGACTTTTTACTATTGATTGAATCTTCTTGCTCATGATTGTCCTGTTCAGGTTCTCTGTTTCTTTTTGTTTTGTTTTGTTTTTTCCATAATTTTATTGATAAACAAATAGCAATGAGACAGTTTCAAATCAAATTGGTAGGACAGTTTCAATAATTAACACATTGCATACATTCCTCCCAGTGGTTAATTGCTGTACAAGATGCGGACATGATATCCTATCTACAAACACCATTAGAACAAATCACTCTATTCATTAAGAGAATGTAACTATATATCTATCTTAATCATTTTGAATACACAGATACAAAATGGACATTCATCTGTATCCCCTTTTTTTGTTAAGTTCCGTTATTTGAATATTATAGATGTGTTAACTCAGCAAAATAATCTAAAAGAGTTCAGTAGTCCATAATAGTATTGGGTCTTCTGCTTCACTGGCAATGTCAGAAATTGTTGACCTGAGTCCCCTATAGCTCAACATAACAGCATGGCTTTACTTCTTATATTTCATTTTTATGCTTTTCTGCTGAGTGGTTAAGACCAAGATAAAGCAAGACCTATGCAACAAGAATTGTAGCTTTTGTTTTTGTTTTTTTTTTGTTTTTTTTTTTTTTACATTTATTTAGTGTGTGTGTGTGTGTGTGTGTGTGTGTGTGTGTGGCCAGCTCAGCCCACCAGGGGGCTGGGCTAGCTGGCATGTGGTGCTGGGGGATTGAACCGTGGTCCCCGTGCTTTAACTAAGCTTGTTTTAAGTAGGTGCTTTAGACCACTGAGCCATCTCACCAGCCCCAAGAATTGTAGCTTTTGGATCTGATAAGGTCAGTCAAATCCCCTCAGGATTTATCCTGAGATCCTGTGCCTCAGATTGTTTGTCAGTGTCAGCCATGTGGATGAGTTATGGCCATTGCTTGACCAATGTGCTCTCTGTGAAAGCCTGAGAGAGTGTTTTCTCTCCATGTGACTCTCCTTAGGCACACTCTACATCATTGATCACTTTCCTCTTTGGCCCCATAATCTCCTTGATCAGAAAATTTGGTACACTACCGAGTTACATGACGTTACAGTACAAGTTCTCATAGGTCCTGAGTCTTGATTGACCTTGGAAGGCTAGGGCCAAAATGTTGGCTTTCCTTACAGCCCTCCTTTTCATCTAATTTTGGTCTGCAAACATAGGTTGTTAACCATCCAGAAGACAAGCTTATTGTTATTACCATACAACTTAGGCTGTTAAGCTTAACCTCATCTGTCTACATATCAAACATCTTAGACATAATATGGAACAGGTATTTTTCATCAAGTATTGAAATGTTGAACTTTAAGTCCCTATGGAATATGATAAAAAAAAAAACCATTTAAAAATTAGAATATATTTTTAAAATAGGCATAAAGAATTATATACTTCTTGGGGCTGGTGAGATGGCTCAGTGGTCTAAAGCACCTACTTGGAACAAGCTTGGCAAAGCACAGGGACCACGGTTCAATCCCCCAGCACCACATGCCAGCCAGCCCCGCCCCCTGGTGGGCTGAGCTGGCCACACACACACACACACACACACACATAAATAAATAAAAATTTAAAAAATTTAAAATAAAAAAAAAGAATTATATACTTCTTATATTTACACATAAGTCCAAAAATCTCACCATATACAATGTTGAAGCAGGACAGTCCCACAATATTCCTTTTCCTATCTTTTGCTTTCATTCACCACCCCCTCTCTATTTCTTTTTTGATTTATCTATTTCTTTCAAGTTATCCAATTTATTGGTGTATAATTGTTCATAATAATCTTTTATAATCATTTTCATTTCTGTGATCAGTTGTAATGTCTCCTTTTTCATCCCCAATATTATTATTTGAATATTCTCTTCTTTTGTCTTAGTCTAGCTAAGGGTTGGTCAGTTTTGTTTATGTTTTTTAAAAACAGCCCTTGATTTCATTGATCATTTCAAGAATTTTTAAGTCTTTTTTTATTTAATTCTGCTCCGATTGTCATTGTTTCTTTTCTTTCTATTAATCTTGGGTTTGATTTGTGATGCTTTTCTAGTGCCTTGTGGGGCAATGATCAGATGTTTGTTTGAGACTCTTTTTGGCGGGGGCATTGCTTGCTATAAAATTCCCAGTGCTGCTTTTCCACAGGTTTTCCTATGCTATACTTTCATTCTCAATTGTTTCAACAGGCTTATTTTTTTATTAATTTTATTGAGAAACAAAGAGCAATGAGATAGTTTCAATAATTAATACATTGCATATTGTTGTCTTTGTAGTGGTTATTCATAGTACAAGATGCAGACATGATATCCTGTCCAAATACTGTTAGTACAAATCTTTTTTCTCATTGAATTAAGAGAGAGTAGCTGTATATCTATCCTATTTTGTATATACAGATCCAAAATGGTCCTTCATTTGTATCCCCTTTTTTGGTTTAGTTTTGTCAGAGATGGGTATTCATTCCATTGCCATTTAAATATTGTAGGTGCATGAATTCAGCAAAATATTCCAATATAGTCCAGTAGTCCATAATAGTAGTGGGTTATCCATGGGACTGGCAGTGTCAGAAGTTGTTGGTTTGAGCCTTTTATAGCTCAGCATGTTAATATGGCTTTACTTTTAACACCACATTATTATACTTTGCTGGATGGCTAAGACCAAGATGAAGCAGACCTATATAACAAGAAATGTAACTTTTGTATCTGCCAAGATCAGTCAGATCCCCTCAGGATTTACCCTGAAACCCTGTACCACAGTTTGCAGATCCTTTGTCAGTGTCAGCCATGAGTCACAGCCATTGCCAATTTGCTCTCTGTGAAAGCCTCAACAGGCTTATAAATTCCCTTCTTAATTTATTCCTTGATCCATTTGTTGTTCCAGAGTAAGTTGTTTAATTTGTATGTAATTGTATAGTTCCCAAGGCTTTTCTTATTATTTCTGACTTTATAGCATTATAGTCAGAAAAAAAAAGATACTTGATATCATTTCAGTTCCTTAAATTTGGTGGAACTTGCTTTCTTGCCTACCTAAAATCCTGGAGGTAGCAGGATTTCCATGTGGCATAGTGAAGAAGGTGTATTGTTTAACTATTCGATAGAATGTTCTTTAGATGCCTGTTCAATACATTTGGGGTAGAGAATAGTTTTTTGGTTTTTTTGTTTTGTTTTGTTTTTTGGCGGAACCAGGGATTGAACTCAGGCCCTTGCGCTTGCCAGGGAAGCGCTTATTCCACTGAGCCATCTTCCTGGCCCCGAGAACAGTTTAATTCTACCATTTCTTTGTTGATTTTCTCTCTGGAATGTCTGTCCATTGATGAAAGAAAAATATTAAAGTCATCTATAATTATTGTACTGGAATATAATTTTCCAGTCAGGTCTCTTAATATTTGCTTGATGTATTTAGATGCTCTGATAGTAGGTGAATATATATTCACAATTGTTACTTTTCCTACTTTTATACTTTGAGATGCTTATTCAATATCTAAAAGAATATATCACATACATGTCTGGATATAAGATTAAAGGGATCATAAGAGAAGTCATGACAGGATATGAAATTTAATATAGGAGGGGTATCATAAGACTAGAAAGAATCTACTTCTTGGTCTGGTTGTTCATGATAGAATATGTGATATTTCTTATTATCTGTAGTAAGTTTGATTTTCCACGTTGATTACTTTAAAAAAAAAAATGCTTATACAGAATGTATGACTTGCAATGTTTTTAACAAGAAAGATGACACTAAATCTGTATCCGAACTCCCTGCATCCCAGGATCATCACTAGCTTGTTTTATGTCCTGTAACTAATGGCAGGGCCAGCACCACAGAGCCGCCGTGTTTCTGGTACTTTCCTTTTTCCACAGACCCTAACCCTGCATGCTGGGGAACCTCAGCTTTAAATAACTCACCTTGTCTGGCCCTCTCCTCCCCTTCAGGAATCCATAAGTTTAAAGGGCAGATCCTGCACAGTCAAGAGTACCGGACCCCGGAAGCCTTTCGGGACAAACGCGTCTTGGTGATCGGCCTTGGGAACACGGGAGGGGACATCGCCGTGGAGCTCAGCCGCACAGCAGCGCAGGTCGGCCTCTCTGAGTCAGGGCGAGCGCTCCACTCTGTGTGCAGGGCTACCGAGAGACGGACCCAAGAGACTCTCGAACACATTGGCGAGTTGCTAAATAACGCTGATGTGGAGTAA
>NW_004524593.1:6016040-6020288 GCF_000260255.1 Octodon degus | reverse complement strand
TATATATATATATATATATTTGTATATGTATATGAATCCATAAACAATTTCATAAAAATTCTCTGTTATTAGAAGACCAAAATGTTATAAGAACATTTGAAAAAATCATAAATCATCTAAAAGAAAAGCCACCAAGTATTGGACATGTATGTATCCTTCTTTTTCTTATATTTTAGGTATTTCTTAGTACCAGAAGTGACATCTGGGTTAACGGCCGCTCTTCCAATGGGGGATACCCTCAGAACATGATGAAAACACGAAGATGCAATAATTTATTTGCACAAGTTGTGCCTTCATGTGTCCTAAACTGGACCCAAGAGAGGCAGATGAATAAAAGATTTAACCATGAGAATTATGGATTAAGTATTACAAAGAGGTAAAGTTTATCTTTTATTGGGAAGTTTTTATTTTTTATTAGCATATATTAATTGAACATATGAGTAGGGTCCAGTGTGATATTTCGATGCATGCACTGGTCAAATCCAGCCACTTCTTTTTGCATTCCCCTCACATACATACCATTCCTCATTTCCAATACTCATTATTCAATGTTTGGTTTCTGTATATGAGAAAGAACTCATAGCGCTTGTCTGTCTGTTTCTGGCTTATTTCACTTAATATAACATCCTCCAGTTCCATCTATTCTGCTGCAAATGACAGGATTTCTTTCTTCTTTATGACTAAAAATGCTCCGTTGTGCATATGTACCACATGCTCTTTGTCCATCCATCCTTTATGGGCACCTGCATTTATGTAATAACCATGGGAATGCAAGCATCACTTTGGTACAGAGATTAGATTTCCTTTACATATGTACCCAAGAGCAAAGTTGCCGGCTCATGTGGAAATCTAATTTTAGATTTCTGAGAGCCCTCCATGCTGTTCTCCCCACTGGCTAATTTATATTCCAACCAGTAATCTATAAAAACTCTCTTTTCTCCTATCCTCATCAGAATTTGCTATTTTTTATTTGCTTTCTTCCTCAATATAGCCATTCAACATGGAATAAGATGATATCTCACTGAAGTTTGATTTGCATTTTTCATAGGAATTTTTAATTGCTATTTCTCTTTCTATATTATTCAGAACTCAGAATTTTCTGTAATGTGATCTTTATCTCCGCCCTTGCACACTTCTCTCGCTAGAACCCGTGTCCTTTCAAGATCACAGCATCAGGGCTGGGGAGATAGCTCAGTAGAATAAGTGCTTGCCTGGCAAGCGCAAGGGCCTAAATTCAATCCCCAGTTCTGTAAAAAAAAGAATTGGTCTATGTTATGGTTTGTGTCTAGTTGTCCCCCCAAAGCCTCATGCAGTCATGGGGTGAGGACTTCTAGAGTTTGTGTTAACTCATGATCCACTGGGATTATGTGTGATCCAAGGCTGGGATTATGGGTCTTAGTACTGCTGGGATTACCCATAGGTGGGTAAGTACTGGGAAGTACCCATAGGGGTGAGTACTTCCCCTACCCTGGGGCAGGTAATTTGCATTACAATGTAAGGTGGGAAGAGAAGCCAGCTGCTTGAGCTGCTGCTACCCCTCCCTTGCGCTCTTGCTCTTTGCCGACGCCATGAAAGGTTGCCCTCTGCTACATGCTGCTCTGCGTTGGACCCATTTGAGTATGGACTGAAACCTCCAGTAACTGTGAGCTAAATAAACCTTTCCTTCCTTCATTGTGAGTGTCAGGTATTTGTCCCAGCAACGAGAGAAGAGTAACTAAGACAGTCTAGTAACAGAAATACTAATTCATAAGACTAGAAGAAAATGAAAGATTATATCACTCACTGTCACCCTGAAAATCAGAAAATCTAAATGGGCCTTAAAGAACCCTGAAAGTGCTACCTTCTAGAAATACAGTCCCACTGTAGCATCAGTGAGTGCGGAAGATCAGCTCTCCCTAGCCTACAATAAATGTCTATTTTAGCTCAGTGATTAGAAGTGTGGATATATCATAAAAATTCCTAAAATGATATATTTTAATTTAACTCTGCCTAGAGTTGCAACCTAGAAAGGAATGGCAAAACTTTGATGGATAAAAGGTCATTAACTTTTATTTCTATCTATTATATATGCTAAATGTTCTTTGGCAAGATATATTCTACCTTTCAAGAAAAGCTTGTGACAAAGCATATTTAACATGCAAATTGTATAGACTATATCTCTGCATACTAATTTTGTGATTAGATATACTGTAGGTAGAATGATGCTTACAATGAACATACTTATCAGTGTAAACAGATTCAGTTTTTAAATTTTTGTTCAGGGCCGGGGAGATATCTCAGTAGAATAAGTGCTTGCCCGGCAAGTACAGGGAGTTCAATCCCAAGTACTGCCAAAAAAAAAAAAAAAAGTGTTCAAAGAACTTCTTTTTTTTTCTTTTGGTGGAACCTGGGATTGAACTCAGACCCTTGCACTTGCCAGGAAGCGCTTATTCTACTGAGCCATCTCCCAGGCCCCCAAAGAACTTCTTGTTAATTCACTTTTCTATTCATATCGTTCTTGGAGGCCTAAGCAATATGAAACCCTAAATTCATCATCAAATGCTTTGTTGTATACTTTCATGTTAACATATTAAGAAAAGCATTGTTCAGTATCAGTTCCAAGGGAAGCATAGTTGTGAATCGAGTAGAAAATAATAGGGTCATTTTCCACCTGCCTTTTATTGAGAGTAAGAAAACAAAACAGGAACACAGATAATCAGGTAGACAACTTTAAAGTAGACCTTGGTCAATTTATTTTCTTGGCTTGGCAGATAATTTCTTCAACTGAATAAATAATTTGCTAAAGTAGCTCATAGATATAGTAAGTATAGTGAATATGTCTTTCCTATGTGTTAAAGGAAAAAGAAGAAAGTTATTATGAACGATGAGCTGCCAACCTGCATCCTCTGTGGGACAGTCACTGTGAAAAGCAGCGTAAAGGAGTTCACAGAGACCTCTGCAGTCTTTGAAGATGGGACAGCGGAAGCAAATGTCGATATTGTGATCTTCGCTACAGGATATACATTTTCTTTTCCGTTTCTTGAAGAACCTCTCAGAAGTCTTTGTACAAAAAAGATATTCCTATACAAGCTGGTCTTTCCCCCAACTCTGGAAAAAACGACATTAGCCATCATTGGCCTTATCAGCCTTACTGGGTCCATCCTAGCAGGCACAGAGCTCCAAGCGCGGTGGGCCACAAGAGTCTTCAAAGGTAACTTGACTCTAGTGAAAGCTCTATCTGAGCAACTGAATATTAACATTAGTGCCCTGCCATTTAGCTAAAATAAGATGTGAGCTAAGGAATATAAACTATTAGGAAAAATTTAATGAGCAATTAATTTTATGTAACCTTATAATGAGTATGCAAATGTTACTCTGTCTGACTCTGTAGAAGAGTTCTTTTATTGTATAGAGGGGATAAAGTTGGGCAATACAATGTAATCAAATTTTTCAAATTAACTGAATGTATTCATCTTCAAGCTTCCAGATCCTGCTCTGCTCTAGACTGTTTACTCAAAAGTCTTCCTGTTTATTACTACTCATAGAATGTTATATTGCTTCTAAAAAAAAGTTATTGGAAAAATGCATGCTGTGCATAAAATTTATATATGAACAGATAAAAACCTTTAAAGAAATGCACATAAAAATATTTCAGAAAGCGCTTATTTCAGACGCTAGACAGTACCTGTTGTCAGTTATTACTACAAGAGCCCAGCTGTGGAGTCAGCCACTACAGTCCAACCCCAGCTTGGACATTCATCAGTTTTGTGAGGTCCTCATTAAATCTCAGTTGCAGGCCGGCAAGGTAGCTCAGCAGTCTAAAGCGCCTGCTGAGGCAAGCTTAGGCAGGCACAGGGGACCGAGGTTTAAGCCCCAGCACCACATGCCACGAAACCCTCCCTCGGGGCGGGCTGAGCCAGCCCCCCCAATAAAAAAAATTCAGTTTCTTCATCTATAGGATGAGAGTAATAAACACTCTTTCCCAAAAACTTTATGAAATAGAGAATGTCTGCAAATTAGGAAAATCCTAGAGCTATTGTAAATGCTCAGAGGCTGATCCTGCTGCTTTTGCTATTGCCATTCCTATCATACTATCTAAAGTAGGGCATGTTTTAGGTTAGTAGGTATTTTAAAGAATTATAGTTATATTATTTTTAAATGTAAATAGCATTCAAAATTGAGCCAACCAGCTGGCTTCAATGATTAAAATCATTACCAATAATTTATAAATGCTATTAAGACAGTAGGAAGTAGTGTCAAATTCTATCC
>NW_004524593.1:6014060-6015825 GCF_000260255.1 Octodon degus | reverse complement strand
TTACAGAAAAAAAAATTTCTCACCCCTTCATTAAATTATCATAAATTTGTATTTCCTTAAGGCCAATTACAGTACTTTCACAACACCCTCCCATTATCTTAAATTCACAGAAGACTTTTAAATACCTGGCTTTTGTAAGTATTTTGTCATAAGCCCCAATATGTCTACTAGAATGATAAAGCTGACAAAACAAAACTTGATTAGATCACACCGTATGAGTCATTGCAGGCTTCGTGAAGACCTTCTCAGAGGCTTTGCAGGAGCCGAGTGCTGCTAGCTTGCTACAGGATAAACTAACTGATCCTAATTGAAAGTACACCCAGGGCTGAGTCAGACCTGTCCCCTGTGGATAGTAGACCTATGCCTGGGTTTGGCACGTGGTACCTGGTAAGGCACGGCAAGCCAGTGAGCACAGTGGACTAGAAAGGCCACAGTGGCCCAGAGGAAGCAGGGGAGCTCAGAGGACAGAGTCCACATTATAAGAAGGGGTGTGGGGGTGCCAGGAAGCCAGAGGACGGAATGGGATTGTAGACTGTGGAGCAGCTGATACAGAGAATGGCCAAAGTCCTATCTATTAAGATAAGAACAGGGCCAGGGAGATAGCTCAGTAGAATAAGCACTTGCCTGGCAAGCACGAGGGGAATGAAGCCTGAGTTTATTCCCCGGTTCCACCAAAAAGAAAAAGAAAAGAACAAAGTTTAGGATTTTAAAAAGCAAAACCATGTGCTGAGACTGTCCAGATGGGAAAGTTAGAAGAAATGGGTCCTCATAGGAGCAGCTCAAAGGACAGAGATAAAGACCGGCACCAAGCCCGTTTCCTTCCATACCTGAGGCTACCCGTGCAGCAAAGCTGACAATATCCCAAAGAGAGTTACAAAGTGGGGCCACTTTAAGTATTGCCATTTAAGCAATAAATAAAGATATAGTAGCAAATATATATATATTCTCTGCATGTGTGCATGTGTGTATATGAGAGAAAACGTGAAACCAGATGGAGAGGGACAGACCGGACCCTCTGCCAGAGCGGATGCTGATGACTGGTGTCTGTGGTATGGGCCAAGGGCTGAAACATCAGACATCCATCTCACAATCTGGCAGTGGTGTTCCCTGGTTAAGTAAGTGAGGAAGGAAGTTTTAGCTCTAGAAAATTACCTGTGCACTCCAGCTCCACCCTAAGCTTTGTTCTGAGGTTGGAATGGTAAGAGACCCAAAATGATAAACGGAGAACATAAAAAGGAAGTTAAAGAAGGAAGAAGCTATGTACAACTTCCTGTGTTTCTGACTTTTCTTGCAGGACTCTGCAAGATACCTCCATCCCAGAAACTGATGGCCACGGGGGTTAGAAAGGAGCAGCTCATTAAAAGGTTTGACATATAGCATGCTGTAGAGCAAACTCACCAATAAACTGTTACCAAAAAAAAGACAGAGATTCTCAGTATAAAATCTGTTCCTAAAGAAGCACTATGAAAGTTGGAGATAACTCTGCACTGAGTCAGAATAATGTTTTTTAGTCCTAACTGTCACCAGTTAGGCTTTGAGCACAACCTGGAAGGCACCAGAGCTTCTCAGTGAGACACGGAGCCTGGCCCCTACAGATAACAATCCTGCCTTCACGGGACCCCAGAAAATCATTCTGACTGTCCTATTCCCATCTGGATGGCTGCTCTTCCTCTGTATCTCCTGCTGTTTTTCCTCCTCCTCACTCCTAAAACTTGGTGAGACCCAATCTTTGATCTCAGGTCTGTTTACAGTCACACTGCCATGA
>NW_004524593.1:6004960-6012840 GCF_000260255.1 Octodon degus | reverse complement strand
CTGTAATCCTAGCACTGGGGAGGCTGAAAACAGGAGGATCACCAGGAGCCCAAACTGTGCAGTGATATCCTGTACCAAATACATTTAAAAAAAAAAAAAATCAAATGTCACCCTATGTGAGGCTTTTCTTGACAACATTTTAGAAAAGGGGAATGCCCCCCTAGTGACCCTCCTTTATAGCTCTCATAACACCTGATTTCCTGATCACATGATGGATCCACTTGGGTTTCTCCTAGTCTGTTGTTTCCCCCCATAGAGTATAAACTCTGACAGCAAGGATGACAGTGTATTGTTCACTGTTAGAACCTGGCATGTAGAATGGCCTGAAATGTTTGTTTGTTTGTTTATGGAATGACTTTAAGACACCAAGAAAATTCACTACAATATACAGTTGTGAATAAAGGCTTCATATAACCTGTGCCCCTATTTGTGCCAAGGTTGGACCTGCCAAGTGTGCATTATTTAACTCACAATTAACACCAGTTTCAAACTGCAGGTGTCCACATGAGCAGTGCCTTCTGATTTTGTCCATTCCTCAACAGCACCTGTATTTGGACTGATTAGATTTAATTTTCATATCAGATTGGAGAACTGAAACTTCTCTTCCAACCCTTCCTTTCATGAAATAATTACTCTCACATATACTCTCTATAGATGATTCCTTTTCTTTTTTGTTTTTTCTTTTTTCTTTTTTTTTGGTGGAACTAGGGATTGAACTCAGGCCCTTGTGCTTGCAGGGAAGCGCTTATTCCACTGAGCCATCTCCCCAGCCCCTCTTTTTTGTTTTTTCTTTGTAGCCCAAAAACACATTCCCAAACATAGCTTGATTGTGAAAATGAAGTAATAAAATCGGAGGGAAGGGTGGCTCTCCTAACTTGAGAAATGCAGGGCAGGAGGTGGTTGGTAATAATAGTCATCTGTTTCCTTTCCTCATAGGGGTGTGATTAAAGACACCAGTCAAGACAAACTCAACTACATCTGCTACATGGATGAGCTGGCTGCATGCATAGGCGCAAAGCCCAACATCCCATTTCTGTTCCTCAAGGATCCCAGACTAGCCTGGGAAGTGTTCTTTGGACCATGTACCCCTTACCAGTACCGCCTAGTGGGCCCTGGAAAATGGGATGGAGCCAGAAGCGCCATCCTGACCCAGTGGGACAGGACTATGAAACCTTTAAAAACTCGAGTTGTTGCTGATTCCTCCCAGCCCGCCTCCCTGTCACATTCTTTTAAAGTTTGGGGGGTGTCTATCCTAGTTGCCTCTCTTCTACTTATCTGTAAATCTTCACTTTTTAACTTTGTGCGAGGTAAACTCTTAAGATAGAATTGGCTGTATGATCCAGTCGGTTAACTTTCAAAATACAGGTAATGAATGCTCAGGTAAGGAGGTCTCCTGTGATTGTGTCTTCACATGTCTTCTAGGTTCTGCACCTCTTAGGGCACGAGAAGAAGCAGCCTGACTCCAAGGCAGTTTCATAAGGCAATGTAACTGATAGGTTATGGCCCTAGTAAGAATTGCTGAATTATGATGGTGGTCATCTAATATGGCTGAAGCCCTTAAAGCAACAGCTTATCTTCCCAGTGACCACCTCCCCACTTCTTCTCCAATTCAGCCCAGGATGCAGTTTCCTTTCACCTTTCCTGCCACCTCAGGGAAGACCCCAGTCAGCTCCTCAGGTCTATCTAAACTTCCCCCTCAAGCCCCACCCCTGGCAAAGGCCATCAAAGCCTCAGCCTCCTTTTGTTCCAATCCAGAGAATTCCTTATCTTCCCAAATTCTCTCTGTGTCCTCTGAGATAATGAAGTCCCTTTTCCTTTATAATAAAACCCCTTTCCCTTTTCCTTCTGCTTGTTTCTCTGCTGCGACACCATTAAAACCTATCAGTATTGGGTTAAATTGAGTTTCTCTCGGCCAACAAGCCTTCTAAAGGTCTCCTAGATTCATTAGATTCTGGAATAATCTAACACTTAGAGCTATGGGATAGGTGTTTGGGACTGTCAGAAACATCTGTGCCTGTTCTTCTGCAAACTAGGAAGCATCAATTCCCCCAAGTCAGCAGAAGCAAAGAAATATCAATGATTAATGTTTATTGAAGGTAATGTCCATGTGTTCCAAAAGTTCTAACCTACCTAGTAGGGATTAAGTTCTTACTGTTTCAAAGATGTTGCCTCCCCTTACAATACTATTTACAGTGTGGAGCTGTGTACATGGACTCTACCTCTCTCCTTATGGACCTGTCTCCCTTTAGGTCCTGTGTATTTCCCTGCCCAGTGCATCCTTCCTGGAAAAGTATCTCTGATGGTAGCCTGACCCGTTCTCCACCCTTAACCCAAATGGCTTCTGTGTCTGGGCAGGTACATTAATTCTCTGCCTAGTAAATTTGGAGAGATTAACTGCTGCCACACATTCCACTGTCATTCTTGTGGCCACAAGCCTGCCCACAGGGAGCTCATGCTTGGCTCCAGGCACAGAATGAGGAAGTCTCCTGATCCTGAAGGTCAACTAGCAGACTCATATATTTTTTATCATTTTATGACCTCTATCGGTAATAAAATGAATACTGACTCAGTTATTAGTCTACTTTATCCTATAAGTTGTCCAGAACCCAATCAAGAAATACAAATACTATTGAGGGACCAGGACTTTCAAAGACCCCAACACTGTATATGAGTAACTTGTCATTCAAGTATGCTACACCCTAGCTATGCCCTTGGGAGCACATGCCCTACGAGTACGTCATCACCAGACCAAAGAAGCGGGCTGGTGGTGGAGTCCAGCAGCAGAGTGCATGATTGGTTAGCACATTCGAGGCCCTGGGATCAGTCCCCGGTATGTGGGCACACACACGCACACAGACACGCACGTATGCGCACAGTGCCTCATAAATACTTTTATTGCCTTTCAATGCCCAGTTTAAAATTTTTGCTTCTACATTCCTTTCACTTGCTGGCTTGCTATTTTGTCAGCTCCTTACCCCAAAGTGTTGTAAGTATACTTTATTATTTTTTTTTAATTTTATTTATTTGTGTGTGTCCAGCTCAGCCCACCAGGGGGTGGGGCTGGCTGGCACGTGGTGCTGGGGGATTGAACCGCGGTCCCTGTGCTTTGCCAAGCATTTTCCAAGTAGGTGCTTTAGACCACTGAGCCATCTCACCAGCCCCCTGTCAGTATACTTTAGGTAACAATGGAGCTCATCTTCCAGAAATGACTCTATCTGGGAAGATGAAAACCAATGTTCTACCGTAATCTGCGCTCTCGTGACCTCTCATGTAAAAATGCATGTGGGTCTCCCTACTTCTATTCTCACCAGCCTCTACCCATTTATTTTCCACAACAAGAATAAAAATCCTTTCGTATTATATTATACCCTACTTAAAACTTTGCCATTTTATCTCTAATTCTATCCAAGTTTGCCGTTATGGCCTGCAAAGTTCTGACTCATTTGTTTCTATCTTTTGTTTAACATCCCCTGAATTTTTTTTTTAAAAGTCTTTTTTTTTTTTAGAAGAAGTACATTTTTTTAATTATTTATTTTTTTTATTTTTATTTATTACATTTATTTATTGTGTGTGTGTGTGTCCAGCTCAGCCCACCAGGGGGTGGGGCTGGCTGGCATGTGGTGCTGGGGGATCGAACTGCGGTCCCTGTGCTTTGCCAAGCTTGTTTCAAGTAGGTGCTTTAGACCACTGAGCCATCTCTCCAGCCCCATCCCCTGAATTTTTGCTCCTATTTGCCCACACTGGCCATTCTTTGATTCTTTTTTTTTTTTTTTCATTTTTAGTTTTTTTAATTTAATTTAATTTTGAAAAGTAAAAGCAAAACAAGAACAAAAATCAGAAATGAAGAAACATAATCTAAGCAAGTGCCTTGAAGGTAATAATATGTAATATAACAACCTTTGTTAATTTCTTACCATCTTGTTTTGAAATTCTGTATCTTTTTTTGTTATAGTAATTATAGTAATTTTATAGAAGTAATTTTAAATGCAATTTTTAAATGTAAAAAAAAAAAAGAAAGAAATCTTGTTTAAAAAAAAATAGAAAATGAAGAATATGTCTGTTGAACAAGTAGTTAGGGAAATCTTTGGGAAGTTTAATCAAGAAAAGGAGAAAATAAAAATTAACATTAAGATAAAGAAAAAAAAAGAAAAAGTAAATATTAATTTGTCATGTAGAAAAAAAAAAGAAATGAAGAAACAGGGCAACATACAGCAATGCATATGTTACAGATTTTCAAACCAAGAATAGCTGATTAACAATGGCTGATATATTATCTATTTTATTGTCAAATCTGTTGCTCAGATTAACAGATATAGTTATGTAAGATTGGACATATGGTTGAATATTACCACTTGCTTTCAAGAAACCTTAAATTTCTGTTCTTGTCTCTTTTTTTATTCACCTTAAAAAAAAGATTTTAAAGAGAGTATAGTAATAATTGATATGACATTAGAAATGGCACACATTTAGAAGACCAAGATGTCAGGTATTCAAGCCTGGTTTTTGTATTACACACTGCTGTCCTCATGTAGTTGCTTGGATCACAGCTATCAGCATACAGTTAGTCAAGGTGAATTCTTTGAATCTTTGCACAGATGATGGGTCTCTTTTTCCATTATTTCAGATTCATATTAAAAGTCTTCTCCTTAGAGGGATCTTCTTTTATGACCACGCCCAGTTGTAGAACTATCCTTGAATGTATTTGTTTTCTTCTTAGCACTTAACACTGTGGAATTACTCATGTGGTCCCTCATTAACTTCGCTATTTAGTCTACCTTCCACTTGACTTAAGCTCTATGGGTGAAAGAAATCATCTGTTTTACTCATCAGTATTCTTAGTTAGGTTCTTAGCAATATCAGACACATGAAAAACTAAGTATTTATTAGAGGAAAAACTAAACAAATGAAAGAATAATGTTTTGTTTTTGAGATGACATAGAGGATCTACCTACCTCCTACAATTGATTTTTTTATCATAATTTCCATAACAGAGCCGGGGAGATAGTTCAGTGGAAAAAGTGCTTGCCTGGCAAGCACAAGGTCCTGAGTTCAATTCCCGGGTACCACACACACACAAAAATAATAATTTCCAAAACATTTACATGTTCTAAAGAAATATGCCAAAAAAAACTTTCCCTGGTGTATACTGATATAATTCTAAATACCCCCCTTTACCTGGCCTTCAGGCATTCTGGTTGACTTCCTAGTCAATCTGGATTCTTTTATGGAATCCACTGTGGTTGTATAATGGCCCCAATGTGTCCTGCTCAGTGCCTTAGCTGTTTTACCCTTAGGGAAGCATTACTCTGTATTAATAACAAAGATACCAGCAACTCATCAACCAAAGATATGAACCCTACCAGAAATAATGTTTATGTGTAAGGCTGGCAGAGGGAAAACAATTTTCTTTTCAAACATAGAGGCCATGTAAAAAAGTACTAGTGAGTCATAACCCTATCATGTGAATGACTCAGCTATACATCACTTTATAAGTACCACCAGTATTAAGATCTAAGGACACTTAGTTTCTGCATCCCAGTCTTTATAATCTTTGTATTCCCCTACAGCTATCTGCTCCTCCACGTAAGTGTGTCAATGCATTGTACTTGCCCAAATATTTTGCATTCTTAAGTACCTCTTCTTGTGATGTTCATGGGATCAAGTGATTCCATCACTTCCATTTTCTAATTTTCTAATGTAATGGTCTTTTTTTGCTCTTTTATTCTACCTCCATCCAAGATTTCTATTTATCCATCTCCACCGGCGACTGGGTATCCTTTCATAGGAATCAGGAGCTCTTTCCCCTTTAATGGAGTCCAGACGATCATGAATATGAAATTAGATTAACACATACTATTTTTGTGACTTATGTAATACATTAGAGAACTTGTATCATTTTTAATTGGTCATTACCATGAGCAACATTCAAATGAGCATCTTTACAGTTTATAAAATTACTTGATATCGAATCTGTTATTACAGTTGGTATGCACACATAAATTCTCTAAGATACTGTTCAGAAAGAATTATGTCAATTTTTACAGCTAAAGCATTATTAATAATGCCAGGTATCAGTAAGTGCCGGTTATTATCAGTCTTTCTATGAGAGGTAATAATATCATTTTACATACTGTTTTTACTTAGACCTTAAGTCATTATTGGGATTAAATACAAATGTTTCAGAGAAATATCAATATTCAGCAGGACCCGCTAGCTCACCCCTCTATATAATTTTCTTTTTTATATGACATAAGATCAAGCTACGAAGCCCAGGCTGGCCTTGAATTTGTGATTCTCCTGCCCCAGCCTCACAAGTGAGGACCATGAGTGGCACTAAGCTGCCCTACTATTTTTTGCTCCCTCTCACTCAAGAAGTTCGTTATATTGTTAAGACTTCAAATAACAAAAAGTTTTGCTATTTGACTGTGATAGTGTCCTGTGTGTAAATTGTTCTGCAAATTATTAGAATGAATATGAAAGTAGGGAAGAAAATTTCATACACTCTTGTCATGGTCAAATTATCCCATAGATTTACCCCATTGTACTCTCACACTTATGTTATTACTGCCTGCTGCTGGATAATCCAGGAATTACATAGACTTCCTTGCTTTGCTCTCCTGAGCTTGTTTTTTCTCCAGCTATCTACCTGTTCATGTTTGTCTACTGTGTGTGTGTATGTGTGTGTGTGTGTGTGTGTGTGTGTGTAAAATTCCCTTTTCATGTTCTATGTCTTAACTAAATCAGTGATATTAAACTGTTGCCACTTTCCTTCTTTTAATTCCAAGACAAAATTTTCAATGTGGGCCATACAGACACACCTGGGTTCAACCATGACTTTGTCATGAACTTTGTTCATTTTCTTTTCTTTCTTTCTGTTTTGTTTTGTTTTGTGAGGCACAGTCTAGATACATAGTACAGACTGGCCTTGAGCTCACTGCGTAGCCCAGGTTGGCTATGAACCCTTGAATCTTGATCCTTCTGCCTCAGCCTTGCATGCATGCACCACTACTGGGATTACAAGCATGTACCATCACTTCCATTTTCTAATGTAATCATCTGGGCTCACTCCTTCTCTGAGTCTCTTATCTGTGTCCATGAAATGAAGGTAAATGTTTTCTGCCACAGATATTGTAAGGACTAAATGAAATAAAACATCCAGTATTAGACAGCATCTGAGCTCCAGTAGGTAGGGACTATCACTTTCTCAAGGGAGAGGATGCTAGAAAATGTTTAACAGCTCAACTTACAGAAGAAAGCCTTATTTGTGTGAGCCACAGATTTTTCATCATGGTTGATTTCAATTCACCAACCTGGACACTGTTGGAAAGAGATACACACAATCACCTTTCACCAGCTGCTTCTCTCCCATCTTCATCCAACTATTCTTCCTTTTTCAGATCTCAGCTAAAAATCTACTTCATTGTGTGAGCTATCTGAGCCCCTACACCAGGCCAAGTGGCCCATTACTTTTTCTCATGTCTTTCTGTACCTTTGTTTCAAAACCCTTTGTAAAATTCATAACTAGTTTAATTACTTAACCTTTATCATAACCACACCATGAGTTGCCATGAAGACAAAGACCATATCCATTTTTCTCTCCATTGCATCCCCAGAACATATTTCAATGTATAAAGATGGGGTTCAATAAATAATTAAACAACCAAACAATTGTAGATGGACAGGTAGATGAGTGGATGGATGTATGGGACTGCATATTTTTTTTATGAGCAGAATACATTTATTGAAAGAAAGAAATCTCCTGTCCCAAGAGAGTAGTTTCCCAAGTGGGTAGTTTCCCCCCAGGAAGTTGTCTCTTGCAGGGACTTTTATAGAGGAAAACCATGTGGTGAGGCGGGTCTAAGGTGGTGGAGAAGACATGG
>NW_004524593.1:5996069-5999272 GCF_000260255.1 Octodon degus | reverse complement strand
TTCTCCCTGGTTTTCTCCCAGTTTCGATCATAGGACATTGTTCCTTAGTGTCCCATAAAGTATCAAGTGAGTTGTCTGGAGCAAAAGCTATCTTTTGTAGTTTTTCTTAATATCTGAAGCTGACTGAGTAATGAACTTATCTGCAAGAGTAATCTGTCTTCCTACTGAATTAGCATTTCAAGGAGTATGTTTTACCAGTTGTTTATTAAACATTTAAAGAAATCAGAGGGGTGTTTATCTTTGTCCTGGTAAATAGCTGAAATTTAATAACGGAAGACTTGGTCTTAGTTTTTAGACCTTTAAGAATACATACTAGTAAATATGTTTATTATAATCTCCTGCCTGGCTATTAGGTCATCAGGGGTCTGACTGCTTGGGCTCCAGTGGGAGCAGGTAGCTCCTGTTACAGCTAAACAAAGATAGACTGGCTGTCCATCTTCTGGTTGTTTAAAATTAACAATATGATTATCCCTGCATCAACTCAGCTACGGATGAGTGTAGCCTTGTAAGGGCTTGGATTACAGCTATTTTAGAAGCCCACCCTTTTGAAATACAAATAGGGGAAACCTTATTTTCAGTAATGGTGGGTGAGGCTATGACTATGACTATCTTGTCCTTAGGCTCCCAAGGTCAGGAAGCAGCAGCCTTACGCATTTGAGCTGCCAGGTCCTCCTGTAGCCCACATCTACATTTTAATACTAGAATGACTTTTTAAGGCAAACATAATCTGAACATAAGACTACTAGTCTGGTGACAGGAGTCTTAAGAAGGAAACATAACCATTACATAAAAGGGTCAATTTATCTAATCACTTAGGTAAATATTTTTAACAACTAAACAAGATTTAGCCTTGAAGCTCACAGGTGAAACTTATTATCATTTAGCATCACATTGTACATACTGGTAAGAACAATATAGCTGGTAAACATCTCATTTTCAGTTAACATGTAAAGCAGAGGTAAGGTTTTTTGATAATCACTATTGCAAGCTGTCTCAGCCTTGCTTCTGAAAGAATGACTCATTAACTTGTTTTACTGAAAAGCTCAGGTAAAATTCCTAGTTTACTAGCAGAGAGAAAAAGTGTAATAGGTAAGTGGAGAGCTTTTAGTAGTCAGAAGCCAGTTTCCACCAAGGAACCTTCGGGTTTGGCGCCTTAACCCCTTAGGTATTCTCGGTTTCTTTTGGCTCATGCAACCAGAAATGTCTCCAGAAAAGAATCCAGCAGTTTCCCTGGTCAACGTTTTATCAACCATAGGCTTCAATGGGGATTTACCAAAGAATGGCTGGGAGGTCTGTCCTCTGCTTTAAAGAATGGCAGCTGCTCTAAGAGTATTTACTAGCTGGCAGAATAACCATTGGTTGTCCAAGTTCTATAAGGGATAGCTAAAAGCCTGAACAAGACTACCTAAGCATCTTACAGCAAATGTTTTATAAAATTTATAATTTATTTTTTACCCATTTAAGTGATAGCTAAACTTAGGAGAAAAGGTCAATTTTTTTGAATGACTTTCCTGTCTTTGGGATGAACAGACACTCATTTTTAAGGGCTTTACCTAGCTGGAACAGTCAGAGTTTTTTTGTTGTTTTTTGTTTTGTTTTGTTTTTTTTTTTTAATTTTACAAGCCTCTGAAAAGGAAAGTGCAAAGAGGTAGGAAAATTAGGATTAAAGTCAAAGCAAGGAAACTGAAACAGAGCAGGCCTGACATTCCCTCTAGCATGTAGAGGGGGATCAGAACCAGTCCATCTCAGTGAAACCTGTCCTCCAAGTCTTTAAGAACGGTTGCCGACCTAAGGTCATTTAACTGGCAAAAGGAGTCCCGTTTTTTTTTTTTTTTTTTTTTTATATACAGGCATGTAAGTTTTCTAAGTCCAAGCTGGCCAAAAGTCCCATTTTATAGAAGTTTACATAAAATCCACTAGGAAGCTTATTAACCTTACCCTCTCTAGTGCTATTGTCTATAATCAAGCAAGGAATATTAGTACATTTAGCAACTAGTTCTAATGCAACATATAGAAGCGCAAAAATAGTCATAAAATGTCCTATTAAAGAAATATTATGACCTTATAACATTTGTATGTTTTAGCTTAGATTTACCAACACATTTTGACCAATATCTTAACTGCATAACGAATTTAGCTGTGTACCGGCTGGCAGGTAGAACAAGCAGGTTTTGATGGTGATGGTCGGGGGTCACAGCCGCTTCTTATCAGTTGGAACTGCCAGTGCGACCAGGTGGAATTGGCCAGTCACCCAGAAATAGTGTCCGGAACAGCAAGCCTTGAGTCATTTCAGGGGGTCAGCAACCGACGGTGGAGAATGTCAGCTCTGAGTTCTTTGAGGGGGCTAGGAAAGGGATCCCGAGAGGTATTTCTTTATCCATGAAGGGAGGTCATAGATGAGGTCAATCCAAACTTGTATATAGGTGTATTGATCCAGATGACTCAGTAGACCAAAAATTACCTGCCGGAAGGACTGAGCAAGAGAAAGATTAAAGGAGCCCTCCGGGGGCCAGGAACAATTAGACGGAGTAGGCCATTCGAGCTCACAGAGAGTTTTTAATTTTCCAGGGTAGACTGGATCTCCGTATCCTTTGGCTCGTTCCTTGAAAAGGGGAAAAATGATCAAGGACTAGGGACAGAGGCGTGAAGGTAGAAGAAGAAGATTGGCCCATACTGAAGGGGAGGAGGCCAATATCAAACAAGAGTGCAGGAACCAGATAAAGGGCAAACAAAGTGAAACTAAAAGTGGAGACAAAATCGGTGAGATGAGGAGGCACAAGTTCAACCTGTAAACCGAATTGAAGTCATCCAATTAACCACACTCAAAGAGAACCAAAAAAGTCACGAAAGCTTTTACAAATGACCTAAGTTAGAGAAACAAAAGAAGTCACGAAAACTTCAACAAATGACCTTAGTTAAAGAAACTAATGAAGTTGCGAAAACTTATACAAATGACCTAAGTCCAAACTCTTTAACTTCAGTCCAAAATCCCTAACTTCAGTCCCAAATCTCTAAGAGCAACAAATACCTGGAGGGCGTCCCACTCCAGGGATGTGGGGACTGGTGCCCCCAACGTCAAAACCAATGCCGGCAATAATAATTTGGATAAAATTTTGGTACTCACCGCTCGCGAGAAAGAAAATGAGGCCTTTAGGGGTCCCGGACGAGCCCCCAAATGTTGTAACTCAAAAATCAGATGACAA
>NW_004524593.1:5986215-5995585 GCF_000260255.1 Octodon degus | reverse complement strand
AAAAATTACCTGTTTCTAATGAACAATAACAAGTGCAGTGGTGGGTACAGTTTGTAGCTGGGAACGAGGGCAAGATCAGGGCATTGGGCTGAAACTAGAGTCAGGTGCGCACAAAAGGGCAGCATGAGAAAGGCCCAACTGCAGGTTCTCAAGTAGAGAATGGGCACAGTGGGAAGTTACAGCATTTAGAATGGCGCATACAGAACAAGATGGTGGCGCATACGTCAGGATATAACAGTATGCTTAAAGTTACAGTGGAAGCATACGGAGTTACAAAATTGGAATCAATTTCACAGGTTATAACACTAAACATAAAACATTTTTACCATTTTCCTTTTTACATCATCTTTTTAGTTATAAACTAGTATCACAGTTGATACTTTCCTCTTCATTTCATTTAAACGTCTCTTTTTAACATGTAAGGATCAAACGTCTTCTGGTACCTAATGAAGCACACTCTAATGTAGTAAGAGTCTTTGACTGAGATAACCTGGAATTCAATAGAAATTACCTTTCTGGGTGTCCCCACCTTTTTTCTAATTGATTCCTCCACCCAGGCGTGCCTGAGTAGCCCTCTCCAGAGCAGGTGGATACTCCTGTTGGAGAGAAGGGAGACAAGATCCCACCAGCCTATCCACCCTCGAACTGATGCGTGATTCCTATCTCCTGAAATAGCTCACAAACACTTCACTTATTCTTATTGACTATTTGTAAGTTACAATTGGTCTGGTGGCCTGAATGTCTACAGAAGGAAGCATTAACTATGGCGTAAAAGGTCAGTTAGAAGCGAGCACTTCTCAGGCTACAAAGATCACTTCTAGAGATAGATAGATCCATTGACTGGAGAGATTTGGCCCCGTGCACTGAACCAATCTCCAGACACCTGGTTTCCCTCTGATCACCCAGGTAAACATTCCTAGCAACTAAACAAGATTTAACCTTGAAGGGGCTGGAGAGATGGCTCAGTGGTCTAAAGCACCTACTTGAAACAAGCTTGGCAAAGCACAGGGACCGTGGTTCGATCCCCAGCACCACATGCCAGCCAGCCCCACCCCCTGGTGGGCTGAGCTGGCCACACACACACACAATAAATAAATGTAATAAATAAAAATAAATAAATACTAAAAAAAAAAAAGATTTAACCTTGAAGCTCACAGGTGAAACATATTTATCATCTAGCAATCACATTTTACATGTTGTTAAAGACAATATAGCTGGCAAAAATCTTACTCTTTGTTAACACATAAGGCACAGATGTAAACTTCCCCTGATAACCACTACTGTAAACTCTCAGCCTTATTTCTGAAATAGTGACCCATTAACTTGTTCTACTGAAAAGCTCAGGTAGAAGTCCTACTTTACTAGGAGAGAGAGAGAAAGTACAATAGGTAAGTGAAGATCTTTCAGTGGCCAGGGGCCAGTTTCCACCAAGGAACCTTTGGGTTTGGCACCTTCTCTCCTCAGGCATCCTTGGTTTCTTTTGGCCCACACAACCAGAGATGTCTCCAGAAAAGAGTCCAGCAGTTTTTTTACTCAACATTCCATCAGCCATAGCCTTCAATGGGGATTCACCAAAGAACAGCTGGGGAAACCTGTCCTCTGCTTCAAAGAGTGGCAGCTGCTCTAAGAGCACTTACTAGCTGATAGAGTAACCACTGTTTGTAAGTTCTATAAGGGATAGCTAAAAGCCTCAACAAGATTACCTAGTACTAAAAGTTTTAAAGTCCATAACTTCATCTTTTATGCACTTAAATGACAACTAGACCTAGGAAAAAACTTTGAATCCTCCCTCACACTAAATGTGTTTTGGTCCCATAAATGTGCTGCTTTTGGAGATAGCTCCTTCTGGTGTCACCCAGAAGTCGGTTCTCTCCACTGTGTCTCAGGTTTAGCCTCCCGAAGGAGATCTTCCCAGAACACTAAGCCGGGACATGGCTTTTACATGCGTCCTCCTGGACAGGCATAGTCCTCTTTGTCTCATCTGACCTAGAGATGGGGTATGTGTCCTTTTTCTAAAATGACTTTTCTGTCTTCGGTGTTAACAAATGCTCATTATCTAAGGGCTTCACTTAGTTGGAATGGTCAGAGTTTTCCTAATTTTACATGCCTCTAAAAAGGAAAGTACAAAGAGGTGGGAAAATCAAGAGTAAAGTCAAAGCAAGGAAACTGAAACAGAGCAGGCCTGATATTCCCTCTAGCATGTAGAGGGGATCAGAACTTGTCTATCCCAGTGAAACCTGTCCTCCAAGTCTTTAAGAATGGTTGGTTGCCAACCTAATGTCATTTAACTGGCAAAAGGAGTCCCGTGTTTCATATACAGACATGTACATTTTCTAAGTCCAACCTGGCTAAAAGGTCCCATTTTACAGATTTATATAAAATCCACTATGAGGCTTACTAACGTTACTCTAATGCTATGGTCAAAAACCGAGCAAGGAATACCAGTACATTTAGTCAACCAGTTCAAACATAACATATACAAGTACACAATAGTCATAAAATGTCCAATTAAAGAAAGATCATGAACTTGTAACATTTCCACATTTTAACTTAGATTTACCGACAACATTTTGACCAACATTTTACCAACAATATAAGAGACAAAACAGAAGCAACTGTAATCAATTTTAACAGTACTATGTGAAGCAAAACTGCATGAGGCAAAGCATGAACAATTATGAGCAATGGTCAAAGACATATTAACATTTGAAACATAAATTTGTTACCTAAGCAAGTCCCAACTCAGAATTTATGAAAGAAAAGCAAACTCATACCTCTGTCCAATGATCTCATTGTGAAACTCCAAAATGATACAGGGAGAAAAACTGGTCTCGGGTGGGTGACCTCCAAACAATATAGGGAACCTCCAAATGACATAGAGAAAAACGATCTCTGGACCTGACCTGCACGAGTTCGTGTTCTCTAAAACTGAAGAATGAATTTTAGGAACAAACGGAGGTTATGAGCAGAATATATTTATTGAGAGAAAGAAAGCTCCTATCCCGAGAGAAGGAAAGGAGGGGGGCCCTGAGCGGGTAGTTTCCCCCTTGGGACTGCATATTGGCTCTTCCAAATTCTATATGGCTACTTTTCCCCTGATTTTTAACTGGGATTCATCTTGCCCCTGAACTCTTTTTTTTTTTTTTTTTGGCAGAAATAATAATTATTTTTATTAGCATGTATATGCAAAATATGATTAGCCCCTGAACTCTTGAACAAATGCTCAAATCAGGGCCAGCAAGATAGCTTAGCAGACTCAGCACCTGCTTAGTTAGGGACAGGGACCAGTGTTCCATCCCAGGCACACGCCAGCTCCAGCCCCGCCCCTGGGCATGCTGAGACATGATTGAGATCCAGCGCAGTGGTGCATAACGTCTTCAGGGTCTCACTACTAGATCGGACTCATAGTGATCTGCCTATTTACAGTCTCCCGAGAGCTGGGATTGTAGGTGTGCGCCACCACGCCCAGTCTCAATTGCCATCTCAGCACATCCCGGGCATGGGGCCAACACGGCAAGTCCAGGGATCGAACCCCCTGCCCCTCCTGCACCTGCTTGCAGGCACTTTAATCTGCTGAGCTATTTGGCTGGCCCTCACAAAGTCACTTGGAATAATACTTATTTTCTACTTGTTTCTACACCCCCTTCTTTATCTCATAGTATCGGCATGAGAACTTACTATCCTAGTTCAGAGATCCATCCATTCCATCATCTCTATATGGTTTCATTGTTCTAAAAAGTCTAAAAGTGTCGTAAGTGGATCATTTATGCAGACTTCACTCTTTTATAAAGGCCCCTATGTATATGTAAATTAATAAAATATGTATATTTTCCCCTTATTAGTCTGCTTTCATATTAATTTGGGTCCTAGTTACATCAGAGGTCCACATAATAACTAAGGATGTGGTTTGAAGTGAGGATCTCCTACCTACCACACATGTCCACACTGAATGAATTACATGGCTGCTTCCTCGCAGGGCACACACCAGTCCCAAGAGGAGGGATCGGCTTACTTACATCAGTGTTTTTAACATCCCTGTTATCTCAGGCACCAGGGCAGGGGGATCAAAGATACTTGAATGGGAGAAAAAAATGAAAACCTGATGTCTTCAACCTGACCTGCACTTCTGCTTTTTTCTGTTTTGGGGTACCCACTAATATTTTATTGGGTAGAATGATATGGAGCTAATAGTGTGTAAGCTACTCATTTCTACTAACAGATAGAAAAGGATTCTATCCTGGTGAAATGTTGGTATCAGCAACACCAGTTTGTATTGCTTTGCCATTGTAGTGGATTTCTAACTAGTGACCAACTTATTACACCCAGCTGAATTAAACTAACATCGCGCTGAGTGCAGGAGGCCCACCGGAGGGTCGTTGCCAGCAGCATAAAAGGGAGAACAGGAGAAGCTGCCGGAACGCTGTGAAGGATGCTGCTTGAAGAAGCTGTTGGAAGCTGCTAGTTCTCTTGGGCTGCTGTGCTGGAGGACCTTGTCATGCTGGCTTTGCAATGAACTTTGGAGAGGCTTTGGTTCCCAACTCCAGCATCGCTTCCTGGCTCTGGAGGGCAAGGTGGTGCACTGCTTAGCCTCATGAAGAAGCTTGTCGCATTGGCTTTCCTGATGGCAACTCGGCTGTCCTCATCGCTGGTGGAGCTCAGGACCTCACTGTTACCGAGGATGGCTGTGGTACTTTGCAGGGAGCTCTGGTGTTTACCTTGAGTGTTGCTGCCTAGCTCCAGTTCAGATCCCTCAGCCTGCTAGGACAGGTCATTCATCCCACTGGCAGAGATGTTCTGGCTTCCACCCCTGACCCGTGGGCCTTTCCAGCACAGATCCATGTGGTCGACCTGCATGAGACTTTGTTGTGGGCTCTAGTTTTCATCTGGACTCATGCAGGATATCAGGATCCAGGTCCTTGGCTGGAGTCTTTAGTATTTAGTGTGTGCAATAGATTTCCTTCACTTCTATATGATTCTTGGGTGATTCCTTATAAACTAATATTAAAAAATGTGTCATGTATTATATTGTTCCCCTGGCAAAAGCCCCCAAACCATGGCAAAATTGGTACCATGAGAGTAGGGTTATTACTGCAATGTTGTCTGGCCAGGTGACTTAAGAATCTCTGTCATTAATTTGGAAATGTTTTGAGAGACGGGCCAAAGAGACAGCCCTTGTATGATGTAAACTATATTGGAATCTCTGATTGGAGCCTGGAAAATCAGCACGCTGATGGAAATGCTGCCAGTTAGCATGACACTCAGGAGGTCTCAGTCAAGAATCGCAATGGCTGCTGGACCCAGGTAGTATACTGTGCAGACCAGAAATTTGGTCTGCATTTTGCTTGTGTTTGGAGATACTGCCTGGGTGGATTAAGAAAAATTTCGGTGCAGTCTACTATTGGGAAGATGGCATAGTTACTGTTGAGAGCTTTTGGCCAGATCTATGTTTGAAATTAAGAACAAAGAGCCAGCAAGGTGATATGAAACATTTGGCCAGAGGGCTGGCTCTAACAGGCCTATGATTGCAAGGATGAAATAGAGGACAATGTTATTGTTAAGAACAGGACAATGAAAAAATGAACGGAAGCTTTTCGCCTGAAGATGAATGTATTCAAATTGTAGGAGATCCCTGATTTTTAGTCTTGCCATGCTTTGTAAAAAATTAATGGGAAGGGGCTGGTGAGATGGCTCAGTGGTCTAAAGCACCTACTTAGAACAAGCTTAGCAAAGCACAGGGACCGCGGTTCAATCCTCCAGCACCACATGCCAGCTCTGCCCCCTGGTGGGCTGAGCTGGCCACACACACACACACACATAAATAAAATTTAAAAAAATTAATGGGAAATAGGGATTTTGATTGTAAAAATTATTTTGTTTTTAATGTCATCTTTATATATGTTTGTAATCAGGTTAATCAAAGTATTGTATTTTAACCTTAATTTTATTTATTTATTTATTTTTGTATTTGAGGAAAGGGTCTACAGGGTGCTTAGGGTCTCACTACTAGATCGGACTCATAGTGATCCACCTGCTTTTGGCCTTCCAAGAGCTGGGATTACAGGCACGCACCACCATGCCCAGCCTCTTTAACCTTAAATTTTGATCACTCTTTAAAATTTTTGGTTTTGGTGCAGGAATGAGTGCAAAAAAAAATTTGTGTACACATAGTTATAATATTAGTGTAAATTAAAATAAACCAAGAGGGGCTTACCAGTTAGCTAAGTTGTTTAAGTGCCTGCCTAGGAAAACCCAGTCAGGCTTGTGGGACTGCAGTATGACCCCCAGCTCCACATGCCATACCACACCCACACTTAAGGCAGCCTGAGCCAGCCACACCAAAAAAAAAAAAAAAAAAAATCCTTCTCAAAATAGACCAAGAGGGGCTGGAGAGATGGCTCAGTGGTCTAAAGCACCTACTTAGAACAAGCTTAGCAAAAAGCATCAGGGACCGCGGTTCAATCCCCCAGCACCACATGCCAGCCAGCCTGCCCCCTGGTGGAGCTGGTCTCTCTCTCTCTCTCTCTCTCTCTCTCTCTCTCACTCAAATAAATAAATAAATAAATAAAATTTAAAAAATTTATTTAAAAAAAAATAGACCAAGATATGTTCACTTTTCACAAATCTGCCACTAAATACTAATTTAAGAAATATGTATGGTTATCAAGTTGACCAGGGGTGCCATATACAAGGCCAATGTTATATCTTTCTGAAATTTAAAGATTCTATGATACAATTCCCGGTTTTTAAATTGCAGTATTTCATTTGGAATCTCTGCTTTGCACAGCATAGTTCCTGTGCTGGTCAACTTGTGTTCTGTTAGCAAATGGAACACCAAGCCAGGCATGGTGGCACATACCTATAATCCCAACACTGGGGGGCTGAGACAGGAAGATTGCTACAAGTTCGAGGCCAGCCTCAGCTACAAAGTGAGGCCCTGTCTCAAAAAACAAAAAAGGAGGGGGCCTGCCTGTTAGCTCACTTAATCAAGTGCCTGCTTATGCAAACGCAGCCTGGTGAAGGATACCAAGGTTCAATCCCCAACTCAACATGCCTTACCAGACCTGCCCTTAAGGCAACCTGAGCCAGCCAAAAAAAAAAAAAAAAAAAAAACCTTCTCTACTTTGCAATGCATTAATTATTGTAACCATCCTACTAACCTGTTTTGAAACTGTCTCAATGCTATTTTTTTTTCCTGGCAGAACCAGGGATTGAATTTAGGCCCTTCCCCTTGCCAGGTAAGCGCTTATTCTGCTGAGCTATTTCCCCAGCCCTCAATGCTATTTCTTTCTCAATAAAATTAATAAGAAAAAAGTAACGTTAGTTGGAAACTGGTAAACCAATTATTGAATGTCACATTCTCATTAGTTTGGAAGATGATAACAAGTCTGTTTACAACATCATTCAGTTTCTTACTATATGAATAAGAACCTAGTGGCTGAGTTCCAGGATAAATGTCTAAAATGAAACACTAAGCCTTCCCCACCTAAAAGGGCATACACGTTTTCCATATTTTGCCCCACTGACTCTCCAAACTCTTCCATTCCTTTGATCACCATGAGAAACACCCATTCTAAGTACAACAGACCTCAGAATGCTTGCAGTTCAGCTGGTGAGGTGTCAGAATAAATGCATTTTGGGGTTTTTTGGTGGAACTGGGGATTGAACTCAGGCCCTTGAGCTTGCCAGGCAAGTGTTTATTCTACTGAGCTATCTCCCCAGCCCTCTGCATTTTTGAGTATAGGTATTGGTGCATACGAAACACTTGACTTGCGTTTCAGCCTTTGTGTGTTTCGTGGCATCTTGGAGCATTTCATCTGCTACAATTTTCAACACTGAATGCCATGCTGGCATTCTTTCCAGTACGTTTCACTCCTGCTGAGGTCTCACTCTAAGCGTGGGTCATTCCATAGGTGGCCTGGCCATTTCACAACATTCTGACTAGTCAGCTACGCACTCACATTGCTGTTCTTTTTATCTGAATCAAGGAGGTCTGCATTCCCTGTATCATTCCCTGTATATGAGTCTATTCTTTTTCCATTTCACTGTCACAGGAACTTTGCCTCACATCACCAATATCAAGGTCATATCTTCAGTTTTCAAAAATGAGTGATCTGATGATTCACTTTTGATCTCCTCCAAAACTTGAAAATATGGTTTTTGATGTGTCATTGTATTGAACTGGGATATTTCTACCAGAAAAAGCAACACTTCTTTTAAAAACATACAAATCTTGGAGCCATGTGGGTTTATTGGACCTTCTGTGATGCTCAGGTAAACATACACCAAGCCAGTTAGCTGGAGCATCAGGGTGGGTCCAAATCCCATTTGGATACTTCAGCACACTCCTTGCCATTCTCCATACCAAGTGGATAAACACATAGGTTGCTTCCCGTATCACTCAGGGAAAGTTACTAAGAGGCATAGGCAACCACTGTAACCCTAAAATACCATTTTACAGTAGAAAAGTAAGGGACGAATCTGTTGGACCAGGCTCATGCCTTTGAGGATAAGGGGTAAGGTCTGCTACACAGTAAATGAGGTACAAGGGCACTGCCCCCATGAATGGGTGAATGCTGTCCCTCAGTAGCAGGTCAGGTCTGCTAGCAGTTAGTTACCTCCCATAACAAGAGGTTGTTATAAACAGAGCAGGTCTGGCCGACATCTAATCTCTTGCTTCCTATCTGACCGTGTAATCTTCTCTCTTCTGCACACCTGCTCCCCACTACAATGCTGTCCATTATGAAGTCCTCATTAGAGTGAAACAGATGCTGGCACCATGCTCTTGAACCTCTAGGATTGGGAGCTTTAAAAAATAATAATAATATACCCACCCCCAGGCATTTTGCTACAGGAACAGAAAACAGATAGTTTTGCCTTTTCTAAAATCTTGAGCGCAATAGTCATGTCCCATGTAGACCTTGGTATCTGGCTTGTTTGACAGAGCACAGTGTTTTTGAGGATCATCAGTGCTGTGTGCATGAGTAGGCAGGTCTGGCTTTTATTGTTCTCACCCTTTCGTACACATAACACATGTTGTGTGTTTATCGGTTCACCAGCTGATGGTTATCTGGATTGTTTCCAGACATTGTCTATTATGAACAAGGTTGTCAACCCATAAGTCCTTGTGAAAACACACTTCTCTTGGGTAAATTCCTAAGATCGCAATTTTGAGGCACTGTGGTAAGATTCTGTCACCTTTGTAAGAAACTGTCAGTCGGTCGGTTTTCTCGAGGAGCTGCATAACTTTATATTCCCACCAGAAACGTACGACACATCCTGTTTCTGTACATCCTCACCAAGACTTGCTGCCATCTGGTTTAATCATGATAGTTGGGATGCAGTTGGCATTTCCTGGTGATTTTGTGTTTTG
>NW_004524593.1:5983742-5984731 GCF_000260255.1 Octodon degus | reverse complement strand
CAGGCAAGTGCTTATTCTACTGAGCTCTCTCCCCTGCCCTATCCCATCATTTTTGCCACCTACTGGAGCAGTTCTAGTAGTCTTCTTTCATGAATATCTTTACAAAGTATGGTGAATATTGAAGCAAGTGCCATCCAACAGAAAGACAGGCTTGTCAGCACTTGGGAGGCTGAAAACAGGAGGATCACTATGAGTCCGGTCTGTGTAGTGAGACCCTGTAGATCCTGTACTAAGTTCATTAAAAAAGAAAAAGAAAAAAAGACAGGCTTGTAAATTTGTTACTGAGTGTCTGCATCCACCTTATTCACCAGATCTGTTTAGGTGTTTATTTTTTGGTACCAGGAATCAAACTCAGAACCTTGTGCTTACCAGCAGGCACTGTGTCGCTGAGCTATATCCCTGTTCACCAATCTGCCACACTATGACTTCTGACCCTTCCTCAAAGTCAAAATTACCATGGAAGGTAAATAAATGTATTGAATTGATTCAGCCTGCAATTTCAGCACTCAGAAGACTGAGGCTAGTGAATCACCAAGAGTTCAAGGCCAGCCTAAACTACACATAGTGATACCCTGTCTCAAAACAAAAGCTAAGGAACATTTGCATCTCAAGAGAAACAATTCTCAGGGCTAAAATCCATTGAAGTAACACATACCTATAATCCCAGTACTGAAGAGACTGAGGAAGGACAGTCCCCAGGTGGAGGCAATTTCACAATATGGGCAGATTAGCAAGAACCTACCTTAAAATAAAATAATAAACGAAAGGACTGGGGACTGACTTCATGTTAAAGTACATGCCCATATGCATGAGGTCAGGAGTTCAATCTCCAGTTTCACAAAGGAAAAGGGAGGGGAGGATAATCCACAGAGTGGAGAAAAATATTTACAAACAGGCTGGTGAGATGGCTCAGTGGTCTAAAGCACCTACTTAGAACAAGCTTAGCAAAGCACGGGGACCACGGTTCAACCCCCCAGCACCACATGCCA
>NW_004524593.1:5980581-5982937 GCF_000260255.1 Octodon degus | reverse complement strand
AGATAGCTCAGTGGTCTAAAGCACCTGCTAAGGCAAACTTAGGCAAACGCAGGGATCACAGTTCAATCCCTGGCATTACATGGCACATCAGCCCTGCCCCCAGGGTGGGCTGAGCCAGCAAAAAAAAAAAAAGAATAATTGTTATAAAAAAGAAAAAAAAATTTAAATGCTAGCAAACATACAGAGAAAAGGCAATTCTTAGAAACTATTAGTGGGACTGCAAATTAGTATAATCTTTATGAAAAAAATAATGAAGTCTCTTTTAAAAAGTAAATACAATTATCTATTTAAAAAAACACAAAATATTCTATCCCCAGGCCTGCTGTGCCAGCCCCACTCCCAGGGCACACTGAGATGACAATTGAGACTGGGCGTGGTGACATGCACCTGTAATCCCAGCTCTTGGGAGGCTGTAAACAGGCAGATCACTAAGAGTTCGATCTAGTAATGAGACCCTGAATGCCCTGTAGACCCTTCCCTAAAATAAAAAAATAATAAAAGTATGTAAAATAGTGAGGGCGAAGCATTAAAAATGTTACAAAGTTTCATTAAACAAAGTAATAGGACTTCAACGATGGTTGCTATATTGCATAATGTTATCTTCAAATTAGTTGTTTAGGTTAACAGATATAAACCTGCAAAATTGGTTAAAAACAAAACAAAACAACAACAAAAAAGTTATAGGAATGAAAAAGAAAAAAATAAGAAATAGGAAAAAAATTTTAGCATTAACTGCTCCTTTCAAAAGACCAGCTGAAATCAGCAGTACTTTTATCCAAACTATTCTGTATATATGTAAACATATCTTTTCCCCTTCTTTCTTTTGTCCTTCTCCTCATCTCAGTTTCAAAACACTATTAGTACAAACTTTTATTCTCAGTGAACCAAGAGAAAGTAGCTGTATATCTATCTTAATTCTCTTGTGTATGCATATATATACATTTATGTATATATACATATATAAACATATATATTTCCCCTTTTTTCACAACAAAACTATTCTTTATTTAAACTTTTGTGAAGTTAGTAACTCATGACACCAGGTTGCCTAGCAACTGATAGCTAACCTTAACCAGACAGGATGTTCATCTCAAGAATGAGGCAGTTTGTTTGCTTCAGGCGCTGGGCCAAGTCCCACCTTCATATACTTGATCAATTTCCTAGCTTTTTGGCTTTTAACATATCTTCCTTTTTCACTTCGTTTTGTCAGAGATGCGTATTCCACTGCAGTTAGAGAAGCTGTATTTGGAGAAGTCTTTATTGGACTTTTCATACTTGAAACCAGTCTAAAGATTGCAGCTACTTGAATTCAGCAAAATAACCCAATATAGTCCAACAGTCCATAATAGTAGTGGGTTATCAGCAGAGCTGGCAACTGTTAGAAGTTGCTGACTTGAGCCTTTTACAGCTCAGCATATTACTATGGCATTGCTTTTATACCTCACGGTTATCCTTTTCTGCTGGATAGTTAAGACCAAGTTAAAGCAAGACCTATATAACTAAAAATGTAGCTTTTTTATCTGACAAGGTCAGTCAAATCCCCTCAGGATTTACGCTGGAACCACATACATGGTACTTGTAGAACTTTTGTCAAAAACACTTATTTTCATAAGAGCACGTCCACTCATCTGTTTCTTTGTGGCTTCTAGGCTTAGTGTCTTTCTAGTACCTTCTCTCTTCCAAAAATTGCTAAGGTAAGCTTCGTTTTATTTGAGCTCGTTGCAGCATTATTTATTTTTTTATTTATTTGTACTTGAAATTAAACTCAGAACATCAAGCTTGCCAGGCAGGCACTGTGTTGCTGAACTATATCCCTGGCCCATGTTTTTATGTTTTATCCTCTAAACAATTTGAAAATTTATGTAATGCATTGTAAGATAGGGATTATTTTTTATCTTTCTTTACATAACTATTTCTCAATTGCATTTATTGAAATGCCATCATTCCTCCACTTACTTGAAGTGTCGTCTTTAATATTCTGGCCATAATAAGCATACCAATATTGATTTATTTTCTACAGTTGATCCAAAATGTTCTTTTATGAGTAAGAAAAAGTGAGTCCAGGCATAATGGCATATGCCTGTAATCCCAATGCTGGGAGGCTGAAAACAGGAGGATCACAATGAGCCTGAGCTGTGTCATGAGACCCCATAACAACCAAATACATTTTTTTAAAAATGAGTATAAAAAAGTACAATAAGAGGGGGCCTGGCCCTAGCTCAGTTCTTTAAGTGGCTGCTTCCACCAAGCTGTCAGCCTCAGGTGGCTCTAGTTCAATCCCCACAACTCTCCAGCCAGCCAAACAAGCCCTGAGGGCATTCGGAGCAAAAAAAAAAAATCCTTATTCCATTTTTGG
>NW_004524593.1:5966988-5975161 GCF_000260255.1 Octodon degus | reverse complement strand
GTATCCGAGTGACTCAGATGAAAAGAAACTGAAGAAAAACAGGAAATATAATTATGATAATAAGATTCAAAGACACATTCATAAATGATGAGTCTACTTAGTAACAAACCAGTCTCTTTGCTGAACACTGGTTTCTCCAAAAAGTGCTACTTAACTATCAGGTTCATCTGGAATATAACACAATGTTTTGCTTTTGCCTGGTTTGTTCTTACATGGCTAAAGCATTAATGAGTGGTCTACTTTCTTCTCCTGTTTTACATCAAAAAAAGAAAAAAATTGGGGGTGAGAAATGCTGAAATAATTCCACTCAGATGGTTGAAGCAATAGAGTTGGATAAAATTAAACTTACCTTAAGATAACTTGGCAGTGACATCGTATGGGTGCTTTAATATTGCTATGAAACATTCTTTGTGGGGCAGAGTGGCCTAGGGTGTTTATTACAAATGGACCTTGGACAAGCGATTTAACCTTTCTATGCTTTATTTATCTGTAAAATGGGGCCATAGACGTGCTTGCTTCAGAAGAATGCAAAATGAGAAGAATGTGATGAGGGCTCAGAAAAACATAATTAAAGTCCTTGGCAAAGTGCCGAGCGTGGGGCAAGGAATACACGTGTGGGCCAGCTGTTATCCTCGATGCTGTCTCCGTCCTGATATCACCAGTAGGACAGAGGAAATGTGTCCAAAAAGTTATCTGCCAGCAACCTATGGGTAAAGCTTCCTCTTTTGCCCCACTGAAGCCTATAACCAGGACTCTTAGAAGATAAAACAGGTTATTTAGCAAGGCTTTGTCTCAAAATAAAAGATGCCTGAAGCTGTAGCTCAGGGTGAAAACCTGAGCCGTAGCTTCAGTTTCCCAGTGCTGGAGAGGTGAGGGAGGAAGGCACGATGGTTAGATAGAAATAGGCAATCGGACAGGGCCAGGCCCTCAAAGGAGATAACAAAGAAGACAAGATACCTTACAACAGTAAGAGGAATGGATGCTCCTGCTGTGGGCCAGAACTAGAGACCAAAGATCCAGCAAATGCTCACCTCCCTAAAGATAAGCATCTGGGATTGATCATCATCTTGAGGAAGCCAGGAAGAGTCACTAATCCAACTGCTACTGGCTAGCTACTGGACAAAGTCCTGTTCTACATTCGTGCCTGCTTGCTACATGACTAGCTTCCCCATTTGGTCATGGACTTAATCAATTTTACCTGAGCAATGGTGCTTGTAATCTCATTGGTTGGCCATAGTTTTGTCCCACCTCATGCCCACCTAAGAGAGTTCCCACATTCTCCACCTTAGACCCGCATGGTTTTACTCTATAAAAGTCCCTGGAAGAGACAGCTTCCTGAGGACCACCCCTTCGGGGCTACCCTCTTGTCCCTCTCTTGGACAGGAGCTTTCTTTGCCCCCAAAATATATTCTGTTCATAACCTCTGTTTGTTCCTAAAATTCATTCTTTGGTTTTAGAGAACATGAACTCGTCTCAGGTCAGGAGTTTCATTTCTCCCCTATATCATAACCAAGACCCCTGAAAAATCCCCAACGTCCCCAACCAAGGTGCAAGAGCAGCACAGACTCCTCGGTGCTTATTAGAAGTTCACACACATGGACTGCATCTCTTGCATCCAGTGACAACAGAATGAATTATGGGGAAGGCCGTGCACAGCAATACAACCGCTATGACGGGCACCATCGTCAAGCACGCTCTGAAAGACCCAACGGGAATCCTTCACACCAACTGCTTCCTGGCTCAAGCCTTGTCCCTTTTCTGCCAGCACAAGCCTGGCTGCTCCAAGTGCACCTTCCTCCTTTATCTGCTTTTTTTTTTTTTTTTCCCGGTACTGGGGATTGAACTCAGGCAAGCGCTTATTCTACTGAGCTATCTTCCCAGCCCCCTTTCCATTTTTAAACTTCATTAAACTTAGCTCTTTTTCCCTTGTCACTGTGTGCCATGTCCAGTTCTCATTCACTGCACACAAGAATCTGGAAACCTGACCCAGGACCTCACGGAACCACTATCACAGCAAGGTCCTAAGGGAGGCAGGATAGACAAAATAAATCTAGGTAGAAAGGAAACAGAGACATTAAGATTTTAAAAAATTGTTCTTTAAAGAAAAACTATAGAGGCCGGGGAGATAGCTCAGCAGATTAAGTGCTTGCCTGGCAAGCGCAGGGTCCTGAGTTCAAATCCCAGTTCCGCAAAAACAACAACAAAACTATGGAGGATAACACAAACCAGCTTATTTCCTGTTTTTTCTTCTCCCAAAAAGACAAACGTGGGCAATTCCCTTTCAACTGCAAATGTATCTGCCGGTTCTCTTCTACTTTAATTGCAAATGAACCTCTTTCACCCAGGAAGGGACCACCCTTTGGGGGGTTTCCCTTAGGAATAAACCATTACCTCACTGGGGGAAGCCACTAAAACCAAAACTGTAAATTACCAAATTCCACAGATTTCCACCCTTCAAAACACATGAAAGCTCCCCTGCTTCCAAATATGCTGCACCTCTGAGCACCTGTGTTCCCCCTTGAGTCTGTCCCTTATCTGTCTTTAAAAGTCCTTGTCAGGCCTCTTTTACTGATGCATCCTGAAATATTTTTCCATGACAGTGTTGTAGGCAGCTGAGTTAGATAAAAACATCGTAAGTAGTCAATCAAGGTTAGGTCTTCAAGGGACCCAGTAAGAAAGACAAGATGCCTAGCAAAGGTGGGAGAGACAGACATTCCTGCTGTGGGCCAGACCTCAAGACAAAAGACTAAACAAATGCAGCCACATACCTCCCTAGGGTTGGGCATCAGGGATTGATATTCTAAACAGGTATCAATCACCTTGAAAAAATTAGGGAGAGCCACTAACCCAAGCCCCTCCAGGATAACCCCCTGTTCTGTACGCATGTCCACTTGCTACGTGACTTGCTTCCGCATTTGATCCTGATTTGATCCATTTTACCTGAGCAATTGTGCTTGTAATCTATCTTATTGGTTGACCAGAGTTCTGTCCCACCTCATGCCCACCTAACTAGTTCCCGTGTTTCCCACCTTGGACCCGCCTCACCTTGTGGATTTGCTCTATAATAATCCTGAGAAAAGGCAGAGTCCTGGGCAACCCATTGGGTTCCCCCTTCTGTCCCTCTCGGACAGAAGCTTTCTTTCCCTCAATAAATACTCTGCTCTTAACCTTCATATTTGCTAAGATTCATTCTTTGGTTTTAGAGAACACACCTCATCCCAGGTACCTTTCAGGTTACGTTTCTTTTCCCTATATTAAGAGGAGTCAGCAAAACTGCAAGCTTAAGTTAAAGGGCTGAGTTAAACTCCTTATTTCAGCCTCGAGACCCTCAGAGCAAGCCAGGTGACACTAAGGACGCTATCGGGGAACAGCAGAAGTCCACTGGCTGGGATTCCGGAATGGGGCAGGTAAACTGCTGAAGTGAGCAGGGAGAGACGCATTCTGGGAAGTCTGGGAACTTTAACAAAGGGACAGTGAAGGTGGGAGGTGTTGAGCATTCTTCCTCTGCCTTTCTGCTCACCCTTAGGTGGGACAGACTAGAGAAGGAAGTGGCTGCCAGCTTTTCTCCCTCCTGTCAGAGTGATCATTTTAAAATGTAATGTTTTAAAAGCTCCTCTTAGGGATGGCCAAATAGCTCAACAGATTAAAGTTCCTACAAGCAAGCGCAAGGGCTTGGGGTTCAACCCCCAGTTCTGCCGGTGCAGTGCCGGCCCCACTGGCCCCACCCCCAGGGCGCAAGGAGACAGATTGAGACTGGGAGTGGTGGCACATGCCTGTAATCCCAGCACTTGGGAGGCTGTAAACAGGAGAATCACTACAACTCCAATGTAGTAGTGAGACCCTGAACATCTTGTAGACCCTTCCCTAAAATACAAAAATAAATAAGAGTGCCTCCTTTTAACTCCTCAATGCCCTCCCACTTCACCCAGGACCTCCCATCAGTATTCTGGAGTGAGTGAACAACACTTCCTGGGAGGACAAGTTACAACCTGGGATTTTCTTCTTATTTTTCCTGGAAGCCCAGTCGTATCCTCCTGCAGGCCTATTCCTGTCCTCACAGGAACTGCATCCCCTCAGGACAAGGCTACCCAAGCTCTCGGTTGAATCAGCCCCAGCTCCACCTCTCTCCTACCTCCAGAAGCCAGGAAAAGCCAGTCTGTTTTTCCCAGGAACTCTCACTTGGCCTGAGGCAGTGGCAGGGTGTGGCAGGGTGGAGTCACTTTCTACCCAAGCACCCAAGAAGGGACGAGGCACAGCATATGGGAGCACACTTTTCTGAGACCCCGAGGATGGAACCTTAGTTGACAACTTTCAGGCTGCTAAGGAACCCATCTGAACCTCCATTTGTCATCTGTAAAGTGACGACAGGAGCAGCTAACCGAAAGGTCTTGTGACAAGTGTGATGCCTAGCACTTGGTAAATGCTCAATAAATGCTGGCTACTGTTAGTATTAAGATGGCAATTCCGCAAGTGAGATGTACAAACCTCTTGTCACAGAGCGGAGCACAAATACGTGCTACTACTCGTTTAGCCATCATCAGGCTAGGTGTAAATGTAACAATAACGGCTGGCAAAGTAGGTCAGTAGATTAATTGCAGGGACCAGGGTTCAATCCCTGACACCACATGCCACACCAGCCACACCCTCAGGCACTCTGAGCCAGCAACCAAGTCTGGGCATGGTGGCACACACCTGTAATCCCAAGGGTGGAGAGGCTGGAAACAGTAGGCTCACTAGGAGTCTGAGCTACACATTGAGACCCTGAACCAAATACATTAAAAAAAAAAAAAAGTAATAATAACCATAGTTTCCTTCTGTTGTTCTAACTTTGGACTTTGTCACAATGCTTGTCCCCTGAGCCAAAAACAGTTTGCAGATTCAGACAGGAAGATAGTACTACTGTTTGCACTACGGCTACCTCCTACCCCTCACCCTTGCATCCTTCCCCATGCTGGGAACTTCCTACCTGTCCGAGCCCTTTGTTCTGTCTGGAAGGAAAGGGAAATTGAGGGGTGGGGCTTCTGAGGTCTGTGGGCTTCCGCAGCTCTTCCAGCAGGTCCCATTCACTACACGTCCCTCATGACTCACCCCAGCCTCTGGCTCTCCTTCCTCAGCTCTATTCTGTCACTGGTAGTCTTCATGGCTGCTGAGGCAGGACAGTAAGCTTGCCTTCACCCCCTTTTCCAGACAGAGATAGCATAGGAAGCAATAGTCGATCCTTGGTACCCCTGCAGAATGGGTGCCAGAACTGCCCATCTCACAGGTGCGGACAGCGCAATCTAGGGCTGCTCATCCCTTTTATAAAGTGGCATCATGTTTGAACATAACCTATGCACATCTTCACATTAATTTAAATCATCTTTACATGTAGATAGTCATTCTACTGCATTGTTCAGAGATAATGACAAGAAAGGTCTGTATGGAGTCTGTGTGTGTGTGTGTGTGTGTGTGTGTGTGTGTGTGCCCTCCCTGGGGGTGGGGCTGTGTGGCATGTCATGTCTGGGATCAAACTACAGTCCCTGCATTTGCTTAAGCTTGCCTAAGCAGGTTGCTTTATACTGCAAGCTATCTCACTGGCCCCATGGTGCAATTTTTTAAAAATATTTTTGATCTGCTGCTGGTTATGGAGCCCCCAGATATGGGTGCTGACCATACAGTATATATTTTTTGGTTATCTCACTTTTCTGACATAGAACTCCTAATATCTTATAATTTCCTGAATGGTATCAGTGATAGAAATAGTCTTTATAATAGGTTTTTGTACAGGACACCTAAAAATTTGAATTTCCTAAATAGCGAGAACGTCTTCCATTACTTATTACAAAGCCCTGGGGTCATCTGAGTTATGCTAGCGATGTAGTTAGGACCCCCAGAGCCTCAGGCTGGGGTCAGTCACCTGAAACTTCAAGTGCATAGGGGATTAGAGGATTGGAACTTTCAGCTTCATGCACCAGCCTCCCAGATATGAGAAAGGTGCCTGGATCAGGCTCTATACAAACGGACTGCGAGACCACACAAGTTTCCAGTTGAAGATCTCTTCCACAGGTTCTTGGAGGATGAGGCATCTAGAGAGGGTGGAGATGTCCTTTATGGTAAATCAGCAAATGTAAGTCAAGTATTTATTTGCATTCTGTGAGCTGCACTAGCAAATTAAGCAAACCCAAGGAGGAGGTCATGGGAGACCCGATTTACATCCGGTCAGCCCGAAGCACAGGTCCTACCTGGGGCTTGTGTGCTGGACAACTGAACCAGAGGACAGTCTTAAAGGACTGAGCCTTTAACTTACGGCAACTGTCATGGTTTATGTCTAGATGTCCCCCCAAAACCTCAGGTGGTCATGGGAGGTTGCTTTTTGGAGGTGGCTGAATCTAGAGTCTGTCTAGTCCTGGGATTATGGCTGTAAGTGCTACACCCACCCTAGGGTGGGTCACCTGTGTATAAGGGACAGAAAAAGTCTTTTGTCACGTTCCTCTCTTTTTGCTCTTGTTGCTTTTGCTGTCCCCCTGCTCCCTGTATGAACCATTGCCCCTCTGCCATGTGCCACCCCACCTTGGAGCCAACCCAGTATGGACTGAAACCTCCCCAAACTGTGAGCTAAATAAATATTTCCTTAATTCCTTAACTTCTGGGTGTCTGGTATCTTGTCTTAGCAATGAGAGAAAAGTAGCCAAGACTGCATCTGACACTATCTCAGGCAGAAAGTGTCACGTGGATCTCAGGTATAAGGAGAAAAATAAAAGGGAAATGGAGGTGAAAGCAAAGTTGAGAACGGAGGTGAGGTGGGGGGCTACGAAGGGGGCAGGCTTATGCCTGATTCACTGCTGCTTAGGAAGGTGAACTCTGGCCACCCTCACCCTCTGCCCACATGCATCTGGGAAGACTGGACACAGAGTGGACATCAAAAGAATTCTGGACATTCCTGCTGCTTTATGTTCTTGGTCTGTTGTCAGTCGTGTGGCCTCTGTACCCTCTCAACATTCAACAGGCCAGGGGCTGGTGAGCTAGCTCAGCATCTAAAGCACCTGCCTAGACAAGCTTAGGCAGATGCAGGGGACCATGGTTCCATCCCCAGCTCCACATGCTGCCCCAACCCTGCCCTCAAGGTGGACTGAGCTGGCCAAAAAAAGAAAGAAAGAAAGAAAGAAAGAAAGAAAGAAAGAAAGAAAGAAAGAAAGAAAGCAAGCATTCAACAGGCCATATAATCTCCCACTTTTCCTGTCTTCTTTGGAGTGCTGATTCAGACCAATGAGAATTGGCTATGTCTCCTGGACTGCCATTCCTAAGACCTCAAATAAAGCCCTTTTGCATTTTCTCTGTCTCTGTCTTTCTCTCTGTCTCTGTCTCTGTCTCTCTCTGTCTCTCTGTCTCTCGCTCTCTGTCTCTCTCTGTGTGTGTGTGTGTGTGTGTGTGTGTGTGTGTGTGTGTGTTCAAGGCAAGATCTTGCTATGCAGCTCAGGCTGGCCTAGAGCTCACTTCGTAGCCCAGGCTGGTGTCAAACTCCCAACAGTCCTCCTGTCTCAGCCTCCTCGAGTGCTGGGATCACAGGGGTGCACCACCACATGGCTCCCTTTTTGCCGTTTCTAAGCTTTGATTGATCAACATAGGACACTTAGCTGCTACCTGCTAGAAATGGCTTTGTATGTGTGCTGGGGGGAGGTCCTTCCATATCTGGTCACAGAAGTGTTCTGTGCCCAGTGTGAGTACAGAGAAAAAATAGTCATGTTTTCCTGAGACCCAGAAGATTCACTTCCTTCCCTCTTCCTGAGGCCCCCGGAATACACGCCCGTCACACGGGCCACTCCTACAGCCCTGAGATAGCCAGCATTCCTTGTTCCCTCGTCTGATGTCTGATCTTCTAGTCCCCAGGAACAGACAAGTTCCCCCAAAGCCCACCAGCTCTCCTATCTGGCTCCTGCTAACACTGTAGTCACCACAGTCCTTTCTTAATCCAGTTTCGTGGCCCATACGTAGCGTCCTCTGCTCAGCATCTCTCCTCCAGATACTTGGTCCCCTTGTGATTTGTGAGTTTAGGGAGTTTGCTTAATGCTTGAGCGATCGCATCACACACTGTACTTTGCCTGCATTTGGTACTTCCACCCTCTTGCCTCTAGCCCCACACCTCTCTCTAGAGAGAGGAAGGGAAAGAATTATTATTATTATTATTATTATTATT
>NW_004524593.1:5964972-5966856 GCF_000260255.1 Octodon degus | reverse complement strand
TATTTATATATAAAACATAAATATGATAGATAGATAGATAGATAGATAGATAGATAGATAGATAGACATGCATTCTCCCAGGGACCTTTTCGCCAGTGGCCCAGGACACAGTCTCTATCTAGGTACACACAGTCTCTGGATGTAGGTGCTTTTCCGCCAGCAGTGGCGGCAGGAGAGAGGCCCCTGGGCTGACCTGCTGTCTCCGGTGCTGCTGAAGCATCAATAACAATGTTCTTGCAACTGCAGTTTTGTTCTGTACTCCCTTTCCTCTCCCACCTGACCACTGCTTTTGGGACAGAGTGCTCTACTTTCTCCTGGTAAATAAAAAGTATGGGAAGCCACTGTTGTGGACCCAGCTCCTGCAGAGACCAGGAGGAGAATTCAATGGAGTCTCTCCCATGACAGCTTCACATCGGCAGTGGATTACAGAGGTAGCTAAATCTCCCCAACAGGTCAAGTATTTTTTTAAATATGTGTTAGCAATGCAGAATACTGATTTCATTTTGGCATATTCATACGTGCGTATACCACATTTTTAATCGTTCCTGTTACCTGCCTTTCTCTTTCCCCTCCCCTCTCCCATCTCTTCTTCTTTAATGTCCTCCCTTCCACTTTCAGGTCGTCTTTTTTTTTTTTGAAATTTTACGGAAGGGTCTACAGGGTGTTCAGGGTCTCACTACTAGATCAGACTCGTCGTGATCTACCTGTTTACAGCCTCCCAAGAGCTGGGATTACAGGTTCGTGCAACCACACCCAGTCTCAATTGCTGTCTGAGGGCACCCTGCAGGCAGGGATGGCACTGCAGGCCTGGGGATCAAACTCCCGGCCCCTGCACCTGCTTGCAGGCACTTTTATCCTCTGAGCTATTTGGCCAGCCTTATTACACTTAATTTGATGGTGTCCAGTTCTCTTTTGTCCTACAAATGATATGATTTAATTTTAATTTATGGCTGAATATTTCAATGTATACATTCCAAATGTGTATATAGATCACATTTTAAAATGTATTTAGTACATGGTCTACAGTGTCTCACTACCAGATTGAATTCAAAGTGATCCTCCTGTTTTTCAGCCTCCTAAGTGCTGGGATTACAGGCATGTCACTGTCTCAGTGAGCCCTGGGGCGGGGAGTGAGGCAGGTGGGGAATCAAATCCCCTGCCTCTGCATCTGTAAAAAAAAAAAAAAAATCAAAAAAAATTAACACACTATCATATCAATCTGTGGTTTTTCTTTTACCTGACCACATTGCAGTAATTTCTATTAAATTTGTGTTTAGGAAGTACCTAACACAGAGACAGACAGACACACACAGATAGACAGACAGACAGACAGACACACACACACACACCACTATACCAAGCACAGTGAGGGCTAAAGGCAGGTGTAACTGTAGCCTTGGAGAGCTGATAGTCTGATAGGCAAACAATGCAGAGAAGACTACAGCACAAACATTCATGACAAGTGCCATAAAAAAATGGACTGAGGAAGGGCAGAGGAGAAAAGGAAAGTTTGCCTGGAATGTTCACCAGAGCAGACAGGGGTTTCTATATCCAAGTGTTATTTACCTGGTCTCCTGCTTAGGTAAAATGTGACCACAGAGGACTTCAAGTCTTCACAGGTGGCGAGTTCAAGCTCAGGAGGACTTTTGAAGCCTGAATACTGCTCTTGACAATAGAGGCTTAGTCTAAGAAACCTAAGCTAAGGTTGGAAATATGAGTCCATAACTCAAAATGCCACATCAGAAATCAACACAGGACTGGTGAGATAGCTCAGCAGACTAAAGCACCTGCAGAAGAGCTGAGGAGAAGATTAAGGGTGTTGGGGGGGTGCCCTGTGTCCTGGTAGCTTGAAGCCACTGGACAGGGGGCTCATTAAAATGCTAA
>NW_004524593.1:5951618-5964531 GCF_000260255.1 Octodon degus | reverse complement strand
CTCCTTCTCCTTGTTCTTCTTCTTCTTTTTTTTTTAACCATTTGTTAGCATTTTAATGAGCCCCCTGTCCAGTGGCTTCAAGCTACCAGGACACAGGGCACCCCCCCAACACCCTTAATCTTCTCCTCAGCTCTTCTGCTGAAGAATTTGGCTTTCACAGTGGCAGGCTGCTTTGGGAGCTTTCCCTTCCCAAGAACTTCGTAGTAGCCCAATCACACTACATCAATGATGGGAGCTACTCCAGTCTTGTTTTTGGCAGCATTTACTTGTGTCTGCTCATTGACCAATGTCCACAATTTATCAAGGGTGACAGTTGGGCAGAAGCCCTGGTTTCTCTTTTTTTTTTTTTTTTTTTTTGCGGAACCGGGGATTGAACTCAGGCCCTTGTGCTTGCCAGGAAAGTGCTTATTCCACTGAGCCATCTCTCCGGCCCCTCTGGTTTCTCTTTAAGCAGTAATGCCTCATACCAACCTTCCCAAAGTAATCTGGGTGGTATTTGTCAAGCTGATCCTGTGATGATGCATACCACCAGCACTACCCCAGCCTCGGGGGTGCTCAGCTTGCCAGTGCGGCCATAGCCATGGCTCACATGGCCCCGAAGCTTCCAGGTCTTCCTCAGTCTGGAGGGCATGCCGGCAGCCGAGACAAAAGGCTAAGAGCAGCTCTTCTGAATGGAGTTTAGGCACATAAAACCCAAGCCCATCTATACAATTACATAAATTCCTTCTCAATTGTTCAGGGGAGTCCGAGGGATAAGTCTTAAACCACTGGATCATTCTGTATTCTAAAGTTGCTCTCAAGGAATTACAGTCTACAACGTTAACAATCAGCTTCAAAGGCAATTCGAGCTTTGGCATGTTGGTGGCCTCATCTCTGTCCCTGTTAGACAAAAACAGATACCATCCACATTGGGTTCCCAAAGCAGTCCAACTTCAGGTAATCTTCCCCTTCTTGATGAAAGCAAAAATATAGATGTATTTTTATTTTGGCACATGTTTACATACATAATTCAGAATTTAAGAAAAATCCTTTTTGTTGAATTGTCAGTCCCAATTTTGTTTCTCATACCTAGAAGATATTGTGTTGATTTCCTTTTTTTTTTTTTTTTTTTTTTCTGGCTCAGCCTACCCTGAAGGCAGGGCTGGTGTGGCATGTAAGTGCTGGGGATCAGTTGGTCCCCTGTGCCTGCCTAAGCTTGCCTAGGCAGGTGCTTTAGTCCGCTGAGCTATCTCACCAGCCCTGTGTTGATTTCTGACGTGGCATGCAGCGAAACGAGGCCTGGGGAGGTGGGAAGCAGGGCTCCGGTGTGAAATATTGCTCTCCACAAGACAGTGCTTTGAGAGTCGCAGACATTCACTGAGAACTAATTAGGTTCAAGAAACCAGAAAGGGGTGAGGGAACACTGTGCTGCGGAATGAAATAGCCTCCCTGGCATGTGGGAAATCCTACTGCAGAAGGGAAGACGGGTTGCACACATCTGATATGAAACTGGGCTTGAGAAGTATTACCGTTAAAGCACTAATCACTGTGGGTGCTTCAGGCGGAGAGGTTCCAATTCATTCTCCACATTGCCACTAAAAATGAACTTTTCAAAATGCTAATTTCGTCATGCTGTGGTCAGACTTAGAAATCTGGTCTCAAAATTAAATAGGCTCGTAAACTAAAATAAAACAATAAATTTTTGGCACTTCTACTTTACTCAACCCAGCCTAAGTGCGCATCACTGAGCCCCGATTAATATCTTAGGAAGGTTTCCTTGATCTTCTCGAGTGAGATTTTCTTTCCATATTGGCACTGAGATTGGAACTCAGGACCACACATATGCTAGCCAAGTGCTCTACCACTGAGCCACATCCCCAGCCTTTTTGTTTGTTTGTTTGGTGGAACCGGGGATTGAACTCAGGCCCTTGCGCTTGCCAGGGAAGTGCTTATTCCACTGAGCCATCTCCCCGGCTCCTCCCCAGCCTTTTTGACTTGGAGACACTTTCATTACGTTGCCGGGGCTGGCCTTAACCTTGTGATCCTTCTTCTCTCAGCCTCCCCAGTAGCTGGCATTCCAGGTATGTGGCACCATGCCCAGTGTACTTCTTCCTCTTACTTTTCCTGTACGCAAAGACAGAGATCCTCTAGCACTCATCTCTGCATTCCTGAGTATCTTACATTTCCTGGAACATAAATGGCTGTTCAGTAATCTTTTGTCAAATGTGTAACCAATACCTGGCAAGTGCAAGGGCCTGAGTTCAATGCCCCATTCTGAAGAAAAAAAAAAAAAAAACAACAAATGTATAACCAAGGAAATTCTTCACAATGATTTTTTTTTTTAAAACCTAGAAGATCTCACTCTGCATCTGGCTAAAATTGCTGAAATATGAGTCCATAACTCAAAATCTGAGGTCTTTAGCTGTACCGGTATAAGCATTAAGACCTTATCCAGGGGGCCAAGGAGATAGCTCAGTAGAATAAGCACTTGCCAGCAGAAGGGCCTGAGTTTAATCTCTGGTTCCTCAAAAAAAGACCTTCTCCAGCTGCATCTACCTTCAAAATTGGGACTACTGTACCTGTACAATGGGCATAATTGGCTGACAATCCAAGAGTAGTTTTCTCTAATTTTCTCACCCCCAAATCTTCTCATCCATAACTTCTCTATATCTCTAACCATAGAATATTACCTTAATTCCTAGCCAAGGAATTCAGCTGTGGCACAAGACCAACACTTCCTCAAGAAGCCTAGCTCACTTCTCCAGGCTCATATTGAAAGGTGCATAGGTCAGGTTAGGATTTCTCTCCTGGCTGGGGATGTAGCTTAATAGTACAGCACTTGTCTAGTATGTATAACACCCTAGGTTCAGTCTCCAGCCCCCCAAAAAGATTTCCTTCATTCCTGATCTCCTGATTATTTCCAAACCTTCACTCCCCTTGAACTATCGCTGTCCTTTGAGAGTTAAATATCTGACATCTATTGATTTTACACGCTCATAGGTATTTTGGAATATTTGGGAAATTGACATCATTTTAGAAATGTCCAGTACCCACATTTTACTTTTTGCCAAGTATGGTGGTACACACCTGTAATCCCAGCACTCAGAAGCCTGAGGCAGGAGAATTGCTATAATTTCAAGACCAGCCTGAGCTACAAAGTACATTTAAGGCCAGCCTGAACTACATAGTAAGACCATGTCTCAAAAACTAAAATAAAACAATAAATTTTAGTTTTCTTGTTTCTCAACGCCCTCAACTGCAACCATTATTATTTCCACTTTATTTACTACCTATTCTTGTAGCGGTACCTATAACTTGTTATCATCTGGAATTGTTCCACTGTTTAAAATTTAAAGTATAACTCATGTTCTGACTGGAGACTCATCTTTCAAGCAGCCACTATACAGCCCTTGTACTCCTTTTTTTTTTTTTTTTTTTTTTTTTGTACCAGGAATCAAACTTAGGACCTTGCATTTGCACTTGTGCTGCTGAGCAATATCTCTGGCCATCTTTGTACTCTTGATCCTTTCATTTCTCCCAATCTTCTTCTGAATTTTCTCTTTCTTAACTGCAGACACTCCTATGTGATCAGTTGTATACATAATTCTTTTATGCATGATTTCAATTCCAAAGCATACCTAGCCTATAATCCCAGAACTTGGGAGGCTGAGGCAGAATGATTGCAGCAAATTCGAGGCCAGGCTGGGCTACATAGTGAGTCCAAGGCCACCCTGAACTACATAATGAGACCCTGTCTCAACAACAACAATAAAGAATGACTATCATTCCATCGCGGGTCAACTTTCCACTGTCCGCTCTCCTCTTAAATTGGAACAATGAGCAAAATCCGATAAAATCATGCACACGTAAGTGGCACCACTAAAATTTAATTCAACCTCTACTGGACCTTTTACAATTTCTTCTTATCTCTTAAATATTATTTTAAACCTCAGGCAATTCTGTCAGTGCCCTAGCCCCTTCCCATCAGTGAGGTCATCTTCATCAAACTCCAACCAATGTCACCCTCATGGTTTTATCTGGATTCACCTGAATCCTCCCCAGCTTTCTTCCAATTCCAGAGGATGAAATCTCTTTTTCGACTGCATTTCCTATGGCTTCATGCAGAATGCTGCTTCTTCAGTCTTTCGTCTTAGAACACACACCTCTCCGTCTCAACTGCCTTCATTACAGCCCACACTGGCATCCAACTTTTATGTAAACAACCAAACAGTCAGCATTTTAAACAGCCAGGTGGTCTGTTCCCAGTGGGGCCCTGTTGTTTCTTGTACAGAACCTCCAGGACAATGTTCTCCTCTCTCTCCACTGAATGACTGACATCATAATTGTAAGAGTGTAGAAGGATGAGTTGTTTTACTTACAAGTGCTTGGGTTTGCATTTCTTTTCAGTCCACAAAGGTCAACAACACAGCACTTCATGCGGACAGCAATGCTGCTGCTGTCTTTGCTTTTGGAACAATGACTGAAAGCACAACACAGCATTAGGAATGTAAGGTGTCCGAGCAGCACATAAGATGCTGATGGGTAGGAGACTCAAGGACATCCACACAAAGCCGTGAGGAACAAGTAGCATTCTTACAGGTGCATAAAAAGAGAAAAGAATTCCAAGTAATAGAACAGCATGAGAAAATTGAAAATACAATCTAGGAATTCTAGTGTACAGAAATATTGGGGGCTCAAATAGAAGAACTTAAGACCCAGAGACTGAATCTTTGTCTTGTTAAGCCCTTTCAGAGCTAAGGTAATTTTACTCATCTCTTTATCTTTCGTGACTCTAGCCCTTTGCAACAGAAGTAAACTATTAAATATTTGTTACATGAAAAAGCCAAGGTGTAGAATTACATTTACTCATACTCAGCTGAGTCAGGTGGCCTAAATAACTGAGGAGCCCCAGCAGATGGGAGAGGCAGTGAGTCAGTTGGGAAATTTGCATACGAGATACCATGTATTTCCTGATGAACTCATTAGATGATTCAGAAACTGTTTTTCCAATGTTCCTGCACAGTCAGATGGCAAATACAAAACTTATTTGCTTCCAACAGCTTTTTTAAAGAAAAGAATAATAAAAATAGAGTATGTTCACTTTAGAAAATTTGGGACATAACCCAAAATGATAATAAATAGTGTTCAGATCCTTGCGATAGCAACAACTAACAATGTGACAGTGTAGAAGTAATGTTTTCCTCAGGTCATCAAAGATTCTCTGAATGTTTGATTTTAATTAATTTATTTATTATTTGGTATTTTAGGGAAGGGTCTACAGGGTGCTCAGGGTCTTACTACTAGATCGGACTTGTAGTGATCTGCCTGTTTACAGCCTCCCAAAAGCTGGGATTACAAGGAGCATGCCACCATGCCCAGTCTCAATTGCTGTCTCAGCACATTCCATGGGCAGAGCTGGCACAGCAGGCCAGGGGATGGAATCCCAGGCCCCTATGCTTCCTTCCAGGCACTTTAATCTGTGGAGCTATGTGGACAGCCTTTGAATGTTTGATTTTGCTAAATTTTTTTTTGGTGGAACTGAGGATTGAACTCAGGCCCTTGCACTTGCCAGGCAAGCGCTTATTCTACTGAGCCATCTCCCTGGCCCATGAATGTTGGATTTTAATGATGTGATTTTCTATGAGCATATACATCAGGCCAACTTTCTCTTCTTCTTCTTCTTCTTCTTCTTCTTCTTCTTCTTCTTCTTCTTCTTCTTCTTCTTCTTCTTCTTCTTCCTCTTCAATGTATTAGGTACAGGGTCTCACTATGCAGCTCGGGCTCACAGTGATCCTCCTGTTTTCAGTCTCCCCGGTGCTGGAATTACAGGTGTGCACCACCATGCCCAGACTCAGTGACTGATTCAGCACACCCAAGGGCAGGGTCAGCATGGCATGTGGTGCCAGGGAGCAAAACCTGGCCCCTGCAATTGCTTAAGCAAGCACTTAGTTCACTGAACTATCTCATTGGCCCTATAAGATTATTTTATAATGAATCACCCACAGAGTCATATACAAAGACTGCAGGAAATCTGTCCACACATTAAAGACCAAAGATTCCAGGTGAGGGCCTGTTTCCTAACACACTGCTTGAGTCTAGCTGAAAACCTAAAGCTAATAACAATGCATCCCATATGTCAAACTAGAGGCCTAGAACGCACAACAATGCCTCATACAGGCCTGTTGTATAGATCTGTACTGAGAAGACCCCAAAGGTCAGTGGTGGAAGCTAGGAAGTCTGTGCCAGCAGGATAAGGATCTGTGCTCACAGGCTCAAGGATCTGCAGTGGAGCCAGGAAGCAATGCTTAAGGTAAGAAGCAGAGCTCCACCAAAAAAGCACCACAGCCACCCTGTGCATCAATGAGGTCCTGAGCTCCTCTAGCAATGAGGAAAGCTGAGTTCCCATCAGGAAAGGCAACACAACAAGCTTCTCCACAAGGCTGAGCAGGCACCATCTTCCCCCTCCTGAGCCAGGTGCTCAAGGTGAGGACCAGGGCTCCCCCAAAGTGAACCATTGCCATTCTCAGCAACAACAAGGTCCTGAGCATCTCCTCCAACAAGAACATCCAAGTTCATCAAGAAAGCCAGCATGACAAGGTCCTCCAGAAGAATAGCCCAAGAGAATGAGCAGCTTCCAACACCTTCCCTAATGGCCTTTCAACAACTTCTCCTGTTCTGTCTCTTATGCCGCTGGCAACAGTCCTCAAGTGGACCTCCTGCACTCAGCACCATGCTAGTTCAACTCAGCTGGGTATAACAAGTTGACCACTAGTGGCAATCCACCACAATATATAGGATTTTTATTGCTAGATAGTAAAAAAAAAAAAAAAAAAAAAAAAAAAAAAAAAAAAGCCACAGCAAAGAAAATAATTGAATATAGGAGCAGAGACAAACAGATCAATGGAATGAAACAAAAAACCCCAAACAGACTCACAAGCACATGGTAACTTCACATATCCTAGAGATGATATATGAATAAATGATTTAGTAAATCATGTTGGGAAAACTCATACCTGGAGGAAACCCAGTTGGGTTCCTACCACATCCCATAAGCCACAAAATTAACTGTAACAGCTTAGATAAGTTAACCTGAATAGAAACCAATAAAGAGGGGCTGGGGAGATGGCTCAATAGAATAAGTGCTTCCCTGGTAAGTGCAAGAGTCTGAGTTCAATCCCCAGTTCTGCCAAAAAAGAAAGAAAGATAAAAAGAAACCTATAAAGAAAGGAAAAGTGTAGCAGAACGCCTTTCTGACCTTGAAATAGTGGAGTTAGAAAGTGTTTTCATTTCTTGGATAAATTACTCAACACTCACATCTTAAAAGAGGAGGTCTCATCGCTATTTATTTCTCAATAAAATTATTGAAAAAAAAAAGAGGAGCTTAGTTGGCTCATGGTTTCTGATGATACATTCCATGGTCATCCGGATCCAAGGCAGAAAACACAGAGCAGAAGGACCTGGCACACAAATGCTTCATAGGCTAAGGCCACTGGGAAGCAGTGAGGGAACGGAGCCAGAGAGAGAGGGCTTGGAGACCATACGCAAGCCCCAAGGTCAGGCCTCCACAGCTTACCCAGGCACACCCAGAGGCATCCTTTACTAGTGCCCTAGGGCTTTATTAGAGTCTAATTGATGTATTACAAGGAACAGTCATGTTGAGAAAAGCCTAAAAAGTACACCTTCAGGGAAAGAAACTTTTTTTTTTTGGTGGTACCAGGGACTGAACTCAGGACATTGTGCTTGCCAGATAAGAGTTTATGCTGCTGAGCTACCTTCCTGGCCCTGGAAAGAAATTTTTATTTTTTTATTTTTTTTTTTTTGCGGAACCAGAGATTGAACTCAGGCCCTTGCGCTTGCCAGGCAAGCACTTATTCTACTCAGCCATCTCCCTGGCCTCAAAACTTTTAGATTTAAATAAATAAAAATAATTTTTCCAAAGAAAGATACCATAGACAAGAGATAACCTAGAAGAATGTATTTGTCACCTCTAAAATGCTACAGTTGTATAAAAAATACAGAGTTTCTATAAATTAAGTAATGAAAGGCAGGAAATCAAATAGAAAGCTAAGCAAAGGATAAACTGGGCAAATCAAGAAGAAAGAACCAGAATTTCCAATCTGAAAAATGCTCACACTCTCTGGTAAAAATGAAAAAGATCCTCAAGTTAAAAATAACAATTAGCAATGAGATACTACTTCATAAATACTTAGAGTTTAACAATATCAAGAATTAATAAGAATTTAAGGGGACAGATATTTTCAAATACTGTTCTTCTGAAATGAAATTGTTGAAGCCACACTGGAAAGTGAGTTCCTAGAACAGGCAGCCCATCTATCTATGGTTTCCTTATTCATGTGTTCAGCCATCCATGAATCAATAATATTAAAAAATATATGTGGTGGTGCTGAGTTTTTAATTTTAATTATTCCCTAAGCAATACAAGATAACAATCATTCACAGTATTTATATTGTATTTTGTATTATAAGAAATCTAGGGGCCAGGGAGATGGCTCAGTGGAATAAGCGCTTCCCTGGCAAGCGCAACAGCCTGAGTTCAGTCCCCGGTGCTGCCAAAAAAAAAAAAAAAAAAAAAAAAAGAATTTTCTCTGGGCTGGTGAGATGGCTCAGTGGTCTAAAGCACCTGCTTAGAACAAGCTAAGCAAAGCACAGGGACCGCAGTTCAATCCCCCAGCACCACATGCCAGCCAGCTCCGCCCCCTGGTGGACTGAGCTGGCCACACACAAAAAAAAATATAAATAAATAAATAAATAAATAAATTTAAAAAAAAAAAAAAAAAGAAATCTAGGAATGACCCCAAATGGAAGGAAATATGCAGTGATATGCAAATACGATGACATATTAGGACTTGAACGTCTTATGAGCTTCGGTACCTGTAGAGGCTCCTGAAACCCATCCCACACAGGTGGCAAAAGGTGACTGCACTGATGTAACTAAATATATCCCAACAATCTTACTCCTACGAATGTACCCCAGGCTAACTTGAACATAGGACTTGATAGGGATATGAAGGAGGATGTACCTCTCAAGAGTGTCTGCAGTAACAGGGAACCGGAAGCAACTTGAGTGTTGGTAAATGGGAATATAACTCTATCTTTTGGGATAATACATTGGATGGAAAAGTAGGTAGTAGTCAAAACTAATGAGCCAGAAACACATTCTACCATTCTGTGGTTGAAGACAGGGTGTTAAGGGGGGAAAATGTAAGAAACAAAACCAAATTTGTGGCACCAAACCAAAATAAATTTAAAACACTCTATATAATTGTTATGGTTCGTGTCTAGTTGTCCCCCCAAAGCCTCTTGCAGTCCTGTGGCTCCTGGAGTCTGTGATTGATTATTGTGGGTGTGGGTACTGTACCTGCCCTGGGGCAGATAGTTTGCATTGTAATGCAAGGAGGGGAGAGAGGCTAGCTGGCTGCCTGAGCTGCTGCCCCTGCCTTTGCTCTCTGCTCTTTGCTGCCACCATGAAAGGCTGCCCTCTGCCATGAGCTGCTCTGCGTTGGAGCCAGCTGAGTGTGGACTGAACCCTCCAGTACCTGCGAGCTAAATAAACCCTTCCTTCTTTCATTTTGAGTGTCGGGTATTTGTCCCAGCAGTGAGAGAAGAGTAACTGAGACAGCAGTATATAATTTTAAGCATATAGAGGAATGTGAATGAGAAAGAAAAGAAATGAAAATAGGGATCATGAATAAAAAGAAAGAAAAGTAAAGGGCCTTTACTAGATTTAGGGTTATTATAGAGCATAAATGATGCTATTTTTCAGTTACTCAGGGGAGAAAAAAAAAAACTGCAGTAAGTGATTTTTTTCATGGTGCTCATACCTCAACATCCAATCCACTGATGAATTCCTCATCTTCCAAATACACGTGTCTGCCAATCAGTTCTAGTCCCGTCAGTGCCACCCCGGGCTTAGTCACCAACACCTCTTGCCTACTGACTGCAATACCTTCCTGGCTGGTCTCCTCACTTCGGTGTCTGCCTGCCTCTGCAATAGTATCAGGGCAGCCGCTGCAAAGACCCAATGAAACATAAACCAGATTGCATCAATTTCTGCTACAGATACTCTTGTTTCTTTACTTAAATGAAAGCAGAGGTGATGGCTCACAAGGCCATGAGAGCTGCACCCCCTGACTCTGCAGTTCCTAATACCCTGCCCCCACCACACCCGGGCCACCTGACATCGTAGAACACACTAACCAAACCACATCTTTTTTTTTTTTTTTTTTTTTTTTTTTTTTCCAGGGATCGAACTCAGGCCCTTGCGCTTGCCAGGCAAGTGCTTATTCTACTTAGCCATCTCCCCAGCACCTCAAACCACATCTTTGACTCAAGACTTTTTTTTTCCTCATTCAACAGACTTATTGTTTTTGTTGTTGTTTTGTTTTGTTTTGTTTTTCATTTTTGTTTTGTTTTGTTTTGTTGGTACCACAGTTCAAACACAGGACCTTGTGCTTACCAGGCGAGCACTTATTCCACTGAGCTATCTCCCCGGCTCTAAACAGATTTATTGTTAATTTAACCACAGGACCCAAGGGGTCCACCCCGGACAGAACCAGACTCAACTCTCCCAGTGACCCCCCCCCCCCCCCCCGCTTAAGGCTTAACCCAGGGTGAAGCAGCTGGCTGCACTGAGGACTGGTCTGACTATGTGCAGTCCAGACTGGATGGGGAGCCTTCCCCACATGGTGGATTCAAAGCTTTTGCAAGCATCTCCCTCTGCCTGAGCTATTCTTTCCCTAGAGTCCCAAACAGCTGGCTCTGCTACCTTTTTCAGATTCTTATTCAAAAGTCTTAATAAACTGGATATACTAGCATGTGCCTGTAATCCCAGCTAAGAGGACCACAAGTTTGAGGCCAACTTGCCAAACTTATCCAAAACTCTGTCTCAAAATAAATTTTTTTTTAAATTTTATTCATTTATTTGTGTGTGTGTGTGTGTGTGTGTGTGTGTGTGGCCAGCTCAGCCCACCAGGGGGCGGGGCTGGCTGACATGTGGTGCTGGGGGATTGAACTGCGGTCCCTGTGCTCTGCCAAGCTTGTTCTAAGTAGGTGCTTTAGACCACTGAGCCATCTCACCAGCCCTCAAAATAAAATTTTTAAAAGGCTAAGGATACAGCTCAGTAGTACAGCACTTGCCTAGCATGTGCACAGCCCTGGGTCCAATCCCCCATACTGAATAAAAGAAAAAACCTCATAAGACTTTCTCTGATAAACTATTTAAAATTGTAACTCTGAAATAAGAGACCCCAACAAGGTGAGAAAAAGATCTGGCCACATATCACAGCAGAAAAAGTACAGATGGCAAATATGTACCCAAAAAGACATTTAGCATTAGGGAAAGGTGAACAGAAGTAAAAATGACAGATAGCTCTGCAATTCTCAGAACAGCTTTTTTTTTTTTTTTTTTTGCAGAACTGGGGATTGAACTCAGTCCCTTGCACTTGCCAGGGAAGTGCTTATTCTACTGAGCTATCTCCCCGGCCCAGAACAGCTTTTTAAGAGACCGACAAAAAGAAATGCTAATAAGGACAGAGAGCGACAGGATTGTCATTCGTCGCTCGTGGAAGTGCCTGGTGCCACTGCCACTGTGGAAGACAGTCTGGCAGGCTCTTAAAAAGCTGGACACAGGGCCCGGGAGATGGTTCAGTAGCATAAGCGCTTGACTGGCAAACGCAAGGATCTGAGTTCAATCCCAGGTTCCTCAAAAAAAAAAAAAAAAAAAGCTGGACACAAACTTATCAGTGATTGTACACCTAGTTACTTACCTGGATGAGATTGCAATTTATGCAGACACTAAAACCTGCAAGTGAATGTTTTTTGGTTTTGTTTGTTTGCTTTTTGCAGTCCTGGGGATTGAACTCAGGCCCTTGCGCTTGCCAGGGAAGTGCTTATTCCACTGAGCCATCTCCCTGGCCCCCTTGCAAGTGAATGTTTACAGGAGTTTTATTCACAATTGTGAAAATTGGAAGCAACCAAGATGTTTTTCAGTAGCCGAATGAATAAACAAACTGGGATAAGCCATACAATGCAAGAGCATTCGGTGGTTTTTTAAAAAAAGCTTTCGAGCCACAGAAAGCTTACATGCACATTTCTAAATGAAATAAACGAACCTGAGAGGCTGTGTATACGATATGATTCCAACCAGATGATATTCTCAAAAAGGCAAAGCTACACAAATAGTAAAAAGACCAGTAGCTGTCAAGGTTAAAAGGCAAAAGAGAAATGAGCATGCGAAGAATAGAACATTTGCAAGCAGTGAAACTATTCTATATGGCATTGCAACAGCAGATAAATAATGCACTTGGCAAAACCCATAAAACTATAGGACAGAAGAGTGAATTCTAATGTAAATAAAGGACTTTCATTAATAATACTCTATCAGTAATTTTTTTTCTGGTACCAGGGATTGAACTCAGGACCTTTTGCTTGCTAGGCAAGCACTTATTCCACTGAGCTATTTCCTCAGCCCCCATGTCAGTAATCATTCATAGATACAAAAGCATTGCATGAATACAGGCTATTAATAATATGGGAAACCCTCTGTACTTCCTGCTTAGTTTTCATGTACACATAAACTTGTTTAAAAAACATCTTTCACTTTAAAAAAAACCACAACCTTCCCACAAGTACTGCCTGTGTAGATTTTGGGCAAAACGAGGGATTGAACTCAGGCCCTGTCGCTTTCCAGGGAAGTGGTTATTCTACTGAGCCATCTCCCCAGCTGCCTGTGTAGATTCACTGCTGCGCTTTTCTGTGTATCATTTGCCATCTGAAGTCTTTTTCACTAATTTATGTTATTACTATCTTTGTGATACTCTGCCTCACCCCACCAACCTACCCACATACTAAGGTAAATTGGTAAGTTTCACAGAAGATTTGCAAGAATAGATTAAGAAGTCATTATGTATATATA
>NW_004524593.1:5949222-5950853 GCF_000260255.1 Octodon degus | reverse complement strand
ATATAATTGCAATAATTATATATATAATTGCAATATACAGTTACCCATATCTGTAAGTTAAAACCTTATATGATGCTGTTACTTAATTGACAGTTCATATTCTAATAGTGATCCCCCCAATGTACTTCATAGTTCTGAACTCCCCACGCCATTTTTTTCTTAAAGAAGACCCAACCCAAGGCCACGCATTGGGCTTTAGTAATCATGGAGTTTTTGTTTGCTTGCTTGTTTGTTTGTTCTTGGTTTTCTAGTGCTAGGGATGAACTCCAGGGCCTTCTGCATTTCAGGCAAGAGCTCTACCACTGAGCTCCACCAGAGCTCTTTTCAGGCATCTTCACTTTGCTTTAATGTGCGATAGTTTCCCAGTCAACTTTGTCTCCGACATCTTGACTGTTACAAGAGCGCTGGCCAGTTATTTTGTAAATACCTGTGTTTGTCTGCTATTTCCTTTATTTATTTATTTATTTTTTTTCCTCAGAACCAGGGATTGAACTCAGGTCCTTGGGCTTGCCAGGCAAGCACTTATTCAACTGAGCCATCTCTCTGGCCCCTGCTATTGCCTTATGATGAGACTCACATTATACATTTTTGGCAGGCATTCTGCAGAAATGGAATGCTTTTTTCAGTGTATCAATCAAGAGACAAATGCTTGGTTTAATACCAAGCTAGTAAAAAATAATAATAATAATACCATGCTGGTGATGTTACCTCAGATTTCTTGAAAGCATCTACTAGAAAGCATCTACTAGATTCCTCCAAAATTGAGAATTTCATATATTGATTTACCTCTATGTTTCCAGAGTCTAGAAGAGGCCCAGCATGGTGGCACATGCCTATAATCCCAGCACTTGGGAAGCTGAGGCAAGAGGATCGTTGCAAGTTTGAGACCAGCCTGGGCTAACAAATTAAGCCCATGGCCAACCTGAGCTGTATGGAGAGATTCTGTCTCAAACACACACACACACACACACACACACACACACACACACACACACACATGCCTAGAAGTATACCTGGAACACAGACTCTCAAGAATAGAACTGGGAATTGAATTCAGGCCCTTGCACTTGCCAGGCAAGCACTTATTCTACTGAGCCATCTCCCCAGCCCCTCAAGAATAATTTCTTGAATGAATAAGTGATTTTAACTTAGAGAATCAAGAAGATTAAGACAAGGAGGACATAAAAGACAAAGGAGGAAAAGGAGCAAGAGCAGAGAAAAAGTAGCAAGATTGTAGAGAAAAACATAAGAATGTACACATTTTAGGATCTTAAACAGGTCATTTGTATTACTTGATAATCTCATCAGTACTATGAGATTTCCAGGCTCATTACCCCCTTGCCAGCATACCAAATTTTTTTCCCAATAATAATTCATTTTGAGGGCTGCCCCGATAGTTTAGCAGACCAAAGTGCCTGCTAAGGCAGAGCACAGTGGCCAGGGTTCGATCCCTGGCATGCCGTGCAGGCTCTGCCTACGGGGTGCACTGAGAAGGTGACTGAGACTGGGCGTGGTGGCTCACGCCTGTAATCCCAGTGCCTGGGAGGTTGAAAACAGGAGGAGCACTATGAGTCTGATCTACATAGTGAGACCCTGCAGACCCTGTAGACCCTGTCCTAAACACAGAAAAT
>NW_004524593.1:5945017-5949122 GCF_000260255.1 Octodon degus | reverse complement strand
AATAAATTCATTTTAAAATAAGCCCCACTTTTTTTTCGGAACCGGGGATTGAACTCAGGCCCTTGTGCCTGCCAGGGAAGCACTTATTCTACTGAGCCATGCCCCCAGCCCCTGATCCCTACTCTTAAAAGTTTTTTTTCAACTATTTCAGGAGAAAACGTCTTAAATGGCACATTAGAGTGAGCTCAGGATGCTGCTTCCTAGTTTACTGACTTTCATCATAGAAAAGGGTCAGTGGCAAACTACCTTTTTTTTCTGTCTTTTAGGGAAGGGTCTACAGGGTGTTCAGGGTCTCACTACTAGATGGGACTCGTAGTGATCTGCCTGTTTACAGCCTCCCAAGAGCTGGGATTACAGAGCTGTAGTCTCAGTTCGCCCTGCAGACCGGGCCAGTACAGCAGCCCCAGGTACGAACCCCTGTCCTTGCGCCTGCGTGCAGGTGCTTTAATCCATTGAGCTATTTGGCCAGCCCTGCAAACTATATTTTATGTATATATAATTTATAGCCTACCTCAAGAAATTTATTTAATAGTCTCGTGCAATTATAAAACAATGTAAGTTTAAAAAATTTTAAAAATGGCCACATGCGCAAAGAATCGCTAAGAATAGAAAAACAGAGAAGTATATATAAGGAAACTTAATGTTACTGACTGAACAAGGAAGTCAATTTTGATCAGTTCAATGGCTATCAGTACTTAACAAATGGAAAGAGAAGCTATATAAACCATTTGGTTTTAAATCATGTTTGAAAAGCATTATTGGAAGTGAAAACTTTAAGCTTGGTTTTAAATCATCTGTATAATTAATAGCTAGATTTTAACCTTTGTGAAGAAAGGATTTGCCACAATCAACATTTCTGAGAGATTTAAATAGTCTCAGCTGTTAGCAGCTTTGTTCCCAGCTTCCCACAATGGGGGGAAAAAAAGAAACAGCCTTTATAAACAAGTCTGTGAGAAGGCAAGTGTTTGGGATCCAGTTCTTCTAAAAAAATTCTTAAAAATAAATAAATACATAAAAACTTCCCATGCTATTCATTTCACTCTAGCAGGGCTCGAGAATCTGTATGCAGGTGTCCCCCTTTGCCTTGGGGTTTTATTACATAAACAGATCATGTCTTGCTCACTTGACAACAGTTGGCTGTTGTGTATTTTGTTCTCTTATTCATAAAATCTTTTAGAGAAAAATGCAGTTCTCTTGTCTGACATAAATGTGAACGCTGTGAAAATAAAGTCAGTTTTCATAAATGTGTTAAATTTGGATGTAGGTCCCTGTTTTACACATTTCCTAATGCACTTTCAAATAAATTCATATTTCAAAGACCAGAATTTGCCAATATTATGAGTAGAAAGGGAGTAAGCTTCCAAGTCATGTACATCCATACAGTTCCAAAACTTCACCATGTTGATGTGGCCAAAAGAGGAATTTCCTTCACTTCTACACATATTTAGGGAGGAAGTCATCTGAGAATGTGTAGCTTACACTCAATGATATGTTGCCTAAATGAATGATTTTACTTCAGTGAACAGTCTTTGAGTTCTACAAATTTAATGTTCTGTTTCTTTTTTGTAGGCTTGATGATCTTTCTAAATTTTAGGTAGAATTTTTTTTTCTTTCTTTTTGTATTTTACGGAAGGGTCTACAGGGTGTTCAGGGTCTCACTACTAGATCGGACACTTAGTGATACTCCTGTTTACAGCCTCCCAAGAGCTGGGATTGCAGGCGCGCCACCAGGCCCAGTCTCATTCACCACGTCAGCGCACCCCGGGGCGGGGCCTGCCCAGGGAATGCCAGGGATCGAATTCCAGGGCCCTGCGTCTGCTTGCAGGCACTTTACTCCACTGAGCTATTTGGCCTGCCCTAGAATTAATTAATTTATTTATTTTTTTCTTCTGAAATTGATCATTCTTTCAAAAGGTATTCTGGGAAAGTTGTAACTATCTAACGAACGTGAAACACATTCTAGCTCTCTGCCTGCTCACACAGAGCCAGGGCGATAGCCTTCACTCCTGAAGGGGTTTATTCTACCTAGCAAAATGGTTTCCCAGCTAGTAAGGATCGTGAGGAGCCTCGAACATTCAAGAATCTTTGTACATGTTCTGGAAGAAAGAAAAGAATTCAAGCTCTGCCTTCCTGGTTAGATTCAAGCACCACCCTAACACTTTATATACCACTTCAATGCCATTTTTTAAATGTACAAACAGCCCACGGGGAGCATGTAATAACACCCTCCTCCTCCTTTCACCTCCTACTCCCTTTTAAGGGATGAAAAACTAAAGAAAGTGAACAAGTAGATAAGCCACTTTAAGATACTGTGGGTGAGGTTTGAAACCTGCTTGAGGATGTAAAAGCTTCCAAACCATCAGACCCCCAACGCGTGGAAAACTTTGGTTCTCGCTAGGAAGTCACGGATCTCAGAATTTAACTGAGATTAACACTTAGCCATATTATTAACACTTTCCACACAAACAATTTTCTCAGGCTTTGAGAAAGAGGTGGCGCTACGTGTGGTGACACAGCTTTTTAATCCTAGTGATCTGGATGCCGAGGTAGGAGGATCCCAAATTCAAGCCCAAACTGGGCAATCTAGTAATTTACTGAGAACTTTTCTCAAAATAAAAAATTTTTTAAAAAGGGACTAGAGATGTTGCTCAGTGCTAAGGCCCTAAATATAGTGCGCAACACTAGAGATGGAGAGAAGAAACAGAGAGAAAGGCTCTTACTTTGCAAAGAGTGTGAATTTTAGAAGGATATTTTAATACACTATATTTTTACAGATAAGAGCATGATTGAAATAAATCAATGGCCCTAGCAATCTAAAGAAATCTTGAAAAAGAATGTAAATAATCATTGATCACAGTCATCTCCCAGTATCCATGGGGAATTGTTTTCAGAACTTCTCAGGAATCTAGAGATGCACATATCGTGTATAAAATAGCATGGTGTTTGCTTTTAATCGATTTCATCCTTATATATACTTTATTTATTTATTTATTTTTTGCAGAACCAGGAGTTGAACTCAGGCGCTTGGGATTGCCAGGCAAGAGCTTATTCTACTGAGCCATCTCCCTGGCTCCCCTCATATATACTTTTAAGTCAACCTCAGGTTACTTATCATATTCGGTAAAGCCTAAATGCTACGTAAATAGTCGGGATCAACGAAAAAGAAAATAATCTGTATGTGCTGAGTGCATGCATGCGTGTTTTTCTCCAATATTGTCAATCCCAGGTAAGTTGAACTACACATACAGAAACTGCAGACAAGAGATGCTACTCTTTAATTAGATGTCCTTAGTGCTCAGTACTTTATTATCCAAATACATGTGTATTTGTTCCCTCGCTTATTATCCGTTTCCCCACACCAGAATGACAATTTAACAGCCTGAAAAGTATTTTTGTCTTCTGCTTTATTCACTGTTCTAGAACATAATAGGAGCTCAGCAAGCATTTATTGAATGAATAAAAATGTGCCACCAACTAGCCAAACATTTTCCCTCCCTCTAGAAAGCCACCCGAATGCATCTCTGCCTGTCATAAAATCTCATATGGCCTCTCACTGGTCCACGACAGCATTGCTTTATGGAGCCCAGGCTTATTAACAAACGACCTCAAAGATATTCCCAAGGCTTCAGTTCACTTTTGTCATCAAAGTGACTCCACTGAGTTTTCACGATTCCCTTGTTAACAAATCTAAGACATCTGTAAGAGGTGTGTTTAGGCGAGCTGATGACTTGGAAAATTTTACAAGTGTTAAATTATTGTGTTTAAGCAGAGAACCCACAGTTATTCTGACACGGAGTCAGTTACCCTCAGTTCAAACTATGAGCATCAGCAGATGTACAGAAGTGCTGAGCCAAGCTTGTCACTCTCGAAAGCAAAGCCAAACAGGGATTTGCCTAAGATACATTCAGCCCAGACAGAGAATTGGACAATTTTAATGTATCTATTTTACCCACTCTCTGGCTGCATAGTGATTCTTAGCAGTGGAAGCTCTAACAAATGATAGTTAATAGAACAACTGTAAAAATAAAAAATAAAAAATAAAAAAATAAAGAACAATTGTTTCTCATGCGTCTAATCTATTCATGAGCCCCAAACTTCTCTCTTG
>NW_004524593.1:5939281-5942666 GCF_000260255.1 Octodon degus | reverse complement strand
AAAAAAAAAAAAAAAAAAAAAGTGGCAGCAGAGAGAAGAGCAGTGAAATGCAGGCTCCCCACTCCGCCCCCCACACCTGGAAGTGAAAGGCCTGGGAAAAATCTTAGGTAAGAAAAAGAAATACATCTCTAGAAATCAGGAAGAGGGGTATAGGAAAACTAAAGCTACAGAGAAGCTGGAGAAGTAGAGCACCATGCAGAAGAAAGAAGCAGTCTAGAAAGCGGACTCTGGCACCTGAAGAGGAGGGCTTGTCTCCGCTGATACAGGGTCGACTACTGGTCTCTTGAAAGGAATAGTGAATGCTTAAATTTTATTTCTTCTATTTAACTTTTTGGACCAATTTTTGGATCAATTTTGCCTACTTGTATCTGGTAACCTGGACAACTAATTTGTTTTGTTTTTGGTGGAACCAGGGATTGAACTCAGGCCCTTGCGCTTGTCAGGGAAGCGCTTATTCCACTGAGCCATCTCCCCGGCCCCTTGAACAACTAATTTGAAGGCAACACTATGCAAGGTAATAATCATTGTTGAAATCCTATCATTTTGTTTAGCGGTCTGTATCAGTTTTATTTTACTATTTTTTATTCTAAAAAAAAAAAAAAAGAACAAGGGCTAGTGAGGTAGTTCAGTGGTCTAAAGCGCCTGCTTAAGCAAGCTTAGGCAAGTGAAGGGGACAGCAGTTCAATCCCCAGCACCACATGCCATGCGAGCCCCCCGCCCCCAAAAGCGGGCTGAGCTAGTCAAAAATAAAAAATAGGGGCCGGGGCGATTGCTCAGTAGAATAAGTGCTTGCCTGGCAAGCGCAGGGGCCTGAGTTCAATTCCCAGTTCCACAAAAAAAAAAATACATAGATAGATAGTGAAGCCTTGGCAGGGCTGCCCTTCTTGCCTGGTTCTTGCACTCTGCCTTTCAGTTCAGCTCAAAAATAAAAAATAAATTAAAAAAATAAAAGAAACACAAAACCTAAGGCTATGTAAAATTGTAAAACCGATGGAGGTTTTGCTCTAAAAGTGACTCCTTCAACATGCCAGACTACAGCTGGCTAAGAGGTCCAGTGCAGTAACCACCATATTTGAGGGAATTTAATCGGGAGCCATTTGGGGAAGGGGTTAACATTTAAGACTGGGCCACAGGACAGCCACAGAACAATTATACTTCAGGATTTCTAGTGTCACCCCACCACTGTGACTGGGTGGGAGATGGCCACAGAGATAGCTGCAGAGTGGGCCTGGACTAGACACAGACCCTCTGAGATGTTTAAACTCAGGCCAGGAAGGACCTAGAGGGTCCACCCTCCAAGATGAGAGGCCAGGCTGTTTGTTCATGGCTTTTGGAGATAGCTGGGTCTGACGGTGTTAGTATTAAATCCAGTGGTCTGCTTCAGCTCCTCCACCCCTCATCTAGATGCCTACATTCGGCACAGAGACCAAAATAGTCTGACTGCTTTCCTCAAATATCCATGTGAGCAGAGACAGCTTCCGCAGCCCACAGTGTATGGGCAGAGGGGCCTCTGGAACAGGGCCTGGGGGCACCTTACAAATCCACAGGCTGTAAAATTCATCCATGTCTTGGGGTACACAGAGGAACATGAAAACTGGGAGCTGCCCAAGTAAATACAGCCCTAAGGTAGAAATCATTGACAGTCCAGGCCCGGTGGAAAAAAACAGGGCAGGATAGAGAATTCATACACAAAACCTTGAATTTCTCTTTCTCTATATTATTACTGTTGTTGAGTGTGTGTCTATTGCCAGCAAAGCAAAGATGGAACTATTAATCGGTTTTCAGTGTATGGTAATATCTGGTTTGTCTTTGTGTCATCAAAAATAAACATTGTATTTATATACATTAGAGTATTACTTTGAAGAATTTCAGGAAATGGTAATAGGTGGTCATATATATATCCATATATATATATATATATATATATATCTCCATATATATATCCATATATATGTATTTGTTTGTAGGTACTAGACTGTACTAGACAGTATTAACAAATGTGCATCTATCACATGTTACTATTCAAGGCTAGTCAAATAGAGCAGCAGATTAAAGTGCCTGCAAGCAGGCACAGGAGCGAGGGTTCAATCCCTAGGCCTGCTGTGCCAGCCCCGCCCCTAGGGTGCACTGAAACAGCAATTGAGACTGGGCGTGGTGGCACAAGCCTGTAATCCCAGCTCTTGGGAGGCTGTAAACAGGAGAATCACTATGAGTCTGATCTAGTAGTGAGACCCCGAACACCCTGTAGACCCTTCCCTAAAAAATAAAAAATAAAAATAAATTACTATTCATCCAGTGATGAATATGTAACTTACACAATTCTTACTATAATATTCAAAGGGGAAAAATCAAGTTTCAGTGAATATTCTTATATGTCCCCTCTTAAATAGCTCTAGGATTCTTTTGGACTATATACTTGTCTTCTGACTAAATAGTGCCGGCTTGCTTGCCAAAGTGGCTATATCAGTTTACCCCCCACCAGTAATGTGGGAAGCCAGCTAAATACTATTACCATATATGTAATTTTTAACTGTTGCCATCTCACTAGATGCAAACTGGTGTTCCACTACCCTTTTTTAATCTGTCTTTCCCTGATGGTTGGTGGCAAACTTCTTTTCATATCTCATTAATTCCTCAGTTTTGCACTTCTATAAACCTCAGCAACCCAGGTTTTAGAGCCCTAGTTTATTTTTTCCATTGAGTGTGGGAGGCCAGATAGACAGATGGGGGCCTCGCTGGCCTCTTCTGTAGTATTAGGAAGAAAGGCATCGTAAATGGGTGCTGACCGTGCAGGGAAAATTAATGCCGCTGAGAGCTTGTCATCTACCTGGACATGAACCATGCAAGGCACAAGGCAAATATATGCTGTTGTACTGTGATTGCATTACCTGTGTCGGCAGAGAGGACCAGTCACAGAGGGCTCTTTGTCAGAAGAAGGTAAGACTCCCCAGTCCCCCACATCTTAACCTAATAATCTGTCTCTTTGTTGTTCATCCTTGTCATCCTTTGGTCAGGTACAAAGCTCCTGGGCTAGCTCCTACAATTGAGATTGCTCTTCCTTGCAGGGACGCCTTTACATATTTTAGACATTAATTTTGAGTTGGGTTGAAACACTTCTCCCCAATCTTTCATGTGCTTAAAGTACAATAATTTATAGAAGTACTTTGCTTTGAAGCAGAGTGGTTCTGCTCATCTGATACCTCCCCTGACCCTCGGGATGTCTGGAAACTTGGGTAGTTCTGAACCCTACATATAATAAGGTTTTTCCTATCCATGCTTGCCTAGGATAGAATTTAGTTGATAAATGAGGTATATTAACAGATTAACAACAATAATAAAATGGAGAATTATCATAAAAGATTCTAATAAAAGTTAGATGAGATTT